>NW_008675574.1:0-4912 GCF_000695815.1 Acanthisitta chloris
GCACCCCTGCATGCACCCTCCCTGCCCATCCTGGCTCTTTGCGCTCCTGGGTGATGCTCTCTGGAAGGGCTGGCTCGCCTGCCCCACGTTGTGGGCGCAAAGTGCCCCCGTTATCCACCAGTCCCTCTGCCCACATCCCACCTGGCACCCCAAAGGCATGCCCTGTCATGGGACAGGGGACCCACGTTTCTACCCTATTCCCATCTACCTCTGTTCTCCTGTGTCCCATGGGGTCTGGGTTTGGGTATGCTTGGGGTGCAGGATGGAGGAACAGGAAACCCCAGAGGCTTCATGCTGCAGCACTGCAGGGAGCTGGGGTACCCAGGCACCAGGTGCCATGTGTGCCATCAATGCCAAGGCAATGCCATTGAATCATCAAGGTTGGAGGAGACCTCTAAGATCATCAAGTCCTGCCATTAGCCACTCTGCTGTAATCTCTAAACCCTAAACCATATCCTCCTTCTTAAACACTTCCAGGGATGGTGACTCCACCACCTCCCTGGGCAATCTATTGCAGTGTCTGACCAATCTAACAGTGAAAAAATGTTTCTTAACATCTAATCTGAATCTCCCATCTCAGTTTATGATCGTTCCTTCTAGTCCTCTCACTGCAGCCATGGCAGAAGAGACCATCGCCCACCTCTCTACAGCCCCCTGTCAGGTAGATATAGAGAGTGATGAGGTCACCCCTAAGCCACCTCTTCTCAAGGTTAAGCAAAACCAGTTCCCTCAGCCCTTCCTCATATGACATGTTTTGTAGACCTTTTATGAGCTTTGTTGCCTTTGGCTGGACTCACTCCAGTGCCTCAATGTCCTCTTTAAATTGAAGGGCCTCAAACTGAACACAATACTCCAGGTGTGGCCTCACCAATGCCAAGTGCAGGGGGATGATCTCTTCCCTAGTCCTGCTGGCCACACTATTCTTGATACAAGCCAAGATGCCATTGGCCTTCTTGGCCACCCCTACACACCATTGGCTCATATTGAGCTGCTATCCACCAGCACTCCCAAGTCTCTTTGTGACAAACAACACTCCAGCCATTCTTCCCCTAGCCTGTAGCCCTGCATGGCATTGTTGTGTCCCAAGTGCAGGATCAGCACTTCCCCTTACTGAACTTCATGCAGTTGTCCTCAACCCATTGATCAAGTCAGTCCAGGTCTCTCTGTAGAGCTTTCCTACCCTCAGGTAGACCGAAACTCCCACCCAACTTAGTGTCACCTGCAAATTTACTGAGGGTGCACTCAGTCCCCACATCCAGATCATCAATAAAGGTGTTAAATAGGACTGGTGTAGTGGGCACAGGGTCCTTATTCCTCATGGATGGCCCTGCCAGCATGCACCTTGGGCAGTCCATCATGTGCTGAGCACAGGTGTAGCTGGGATTACATCTCCTGGCAAAGGGTTTACATCCAGGCTCTGCCAGTGCCTGGGGTGTGGGCAAAACTGGAGCCCAAGTAGGGTTAGGGTCTTGCTGGGGCCACATTCTCCCATTCCCTTGGAGATAGGTTGAGCCAGGGGGTGCAAGGCTTAAGACCCCATCAGAAACCCATTTGTCTGCAGGGGTTATCTGGGGCACCCCCCCTTTCCCATGATCGATGCCCCTGCCTGGCCAATGGGCTTTGGGCTGTCGCTGGCCCCTGCCCACTGGATAAGGTGGCTCTGTTAATGGGCGATAGAGCAAACAGCCCGGTGCAGGCAGTGATAGCAGCTGCTCTTTGTCCCGGGCTGGGGGCAGGGACCATTCCCCCAGCTTTAGGACCGTGCCGGGAACCTCAGCCACACAACCTGCCCTTGCCTGCAGCCTGCCAAAAAAGCTGGGCTCAGTGCCTGTCGCCACATCACTCAGTGATGCTTGCTGCCAGCCCGAGGGTGGGCTGGGTTTGTCACACCACAGCCAAGCCCTGGAGATGGCACCATTAATGTGTAACTGCCGAGGAGCCTGATAAGATAGAGTAACCCTTTATCGGGGCTGCCTCATAGCAGGTGGGAGGGTGCTGGAGGCATCAGGCTGTCAAGGCAGGAGTGAGATTGTCTGGAGATAAATGCTGATAGAAAATAGCTAATCCGTGATGGATGGGATGGGGCAGGGTGTAATTGCCATGGGAGCTGGGCTGGGAACGGCCTGTTGAGGTCTGGGAGCAGGAGTGGGGAGGTGGAGACAGAGGGAAGCTGTGTGTGCAAGGTGGAGCAGCCAGTGTGAGGGATGCTGAGCACAGCTGATGGTGTGCCATGTCCCTGGGCTGTCCCTGTTGCACTGCCAGCATTAGTGCTGTCTTCTCTTGACCATGGACCTGCTCCTGGCTCTTAGCCTGGTCTGGTCCCTACACCCCCAGTCCCTCCCAGAAAGGTGTTGGGGGTGCTGAACACTCTGTGCCAACTGGCACCACACCAGATGAAGGTGAGGAGACTGGTGTGGCTGGGTCTGAGCAACAGGCTTCCTGCCAGCTGGCCTAGCCTCTCCATCTGTCATGATGCCTTCATTAGAGTCACTGAGTCACCTCCTGGCAACATGGCCATGCTGGGGGAAACAGGATTGGCACCAGGAGAAGGGTGTCCATCCCCTGCTCCCACCCTGCTAGATGTTCTGGCAACCTTGCCTCTGAACTAAGACTGTGCCTCTGCTCTGAGGGGTCCCTGCTGCACTCGCATTGCTTTCTTTTAACCCTTTCCCATCCAGGATGCCCCAGGGGAGGTAGATCTGGGATGTACCCCAGAGAAGGGGATGGACCCAAGGCAGCTGAAGATAGCACCTTTCCCTGCATCCTGTCTGCACAGGCTTCTCCAGTGTCCACATTCCTGTCCTGCACACATGCCACTGTCTGGGACACTGACACTTCATCTGCCAATCCAGGGATCTGGCTGTGCCATCACCTGTGACACTTGTCACAGCAGCAAGGCTGGAAGCAGGGCCATGGGGACTGCCCCTCTGCAGTGAGGACCTTGGGGATGGTCAGCCAGGCTGGCAGGGCAAGAGGACACATCCTGGAGGGGCCCTCTTAACACTCTGGGCCCTCCCTGTGGAGGACCTGTGCTGGTTGTAGCACAGAGCAGATCTGAGACAGAAGAGCAGGAGGCTTCTGGGAAATGAGATTGCTGAGTAGGGTCCTGGCCACTTCTTTCCATCCTTGTGTGCCCACTCACTCTCTTGCCACAGCTTTGGGTGCTACCGACCTTGTTTCTGTGAGAAGAGATGCATCCCCTGGGTCAGGGTGGGCTGAGTGCCCTGGGTGGGCTCCTTCCCATTCTCCTGTCCTCCCCATCTTCTCATCCTCCCTGTTCCAGCCCCATCCTGGTTCCTGGGCTGCATCAACACTGGGCATGGGCTGCATCCAGTGTTGAGAAAGGACCTTTAGGAAAGGACAGTACACTGGGACTGGCCATGCAGGGACACTCAGGAGGTGACAACATGCTGGGGCTCTTCATGCAGGCACATGTATCCCAGGGTGTCCAGCAGATCCTAAGAGAAAGCACCTTGGCTGAGGGGCAATACTGGGCTGGCAGCACGGCTCCATGGGGGTGGCCCTGCCTGGGAGCGGCTGCAGGACATTGGGGCACTACTGGGGACACTGTGGGGTCGAGGTTTCCCAGAGGCAATGTGGCACCATCAGGGTGGCAGGGTCAGTGGTGGCCGTGCACTTGTCCTGCGCCCACACACAGCTCCTGCTCACCCGGCAGCCCCAGGAATGTGCTGGCAGAGCTCCCAGCCCAGCTGCAGGGCTGAGGCTGCCCTGGCACCCACCCAGCGCCACCCTGTCCTCCCCTCTCCCATCCCCGTCCCCTGCCTTGCCCCAGCACCTCCTGACCCTGCCCAGTTCCTGCCAGCTTGCACACAGAGTCCCTGTTCACTACCGGACACTCCGGTCCTGGCCCCCAGCACCTGGTCACACAGTGCAGGGTAGGGAGGGGGCATGTCCCATGTGGGAATCCCTCTGGGGAAGTGTCCCTTTGCTCCACCGCATGACAACATGCACGGGGACCCTCTCTGCAGTCCTATTTTCCCCTCCCCACCCCACTGGGGAGGTGGGAAAAGCCACCCAGGTCTGCTCCCAGCACAGCCCCATCCCCAGTGTGGGAACAATCCTCACACAGCCTCGGCTCTCAGCTGGTACCTTTGCCAAAGCCACACCTTGGCACCTTGCTCCAAAACCACATCCCCCTCTGCTTGCCTGTATGCAGGTGGGTGCTGTGTACCCTGGCACCTCTAGACTCCTCAGGATGTGCTGGGGAGATGCCTCCACCCTCTGTGGAGGCTTCCAGTGCAATGGGTTTCAAGAACCACCCCTTAGGATGGGCACAGGTGGACACGGCAGTGGCTGCAGGTGCTGCAGAGGGGTGTCCATCTTCAGGGTGCCCAGTCTGTAGGGTCAATGGTCTCAGTTTCGGGCAGTTTCCATGTCCTGCATGAAGGGGTAGGCTAGGGTATGCAGAGCTGTTTTCCAGAGTGTGGGCAATATGCCCCCCCAACAGGTGCACACACCTGGCATCTCTCAGGAAAGGTTATCAGCTAATCATACTGCCTCACTGTCCTTGCGCCTTCCAAATGTCACTGTTGTCCTCACTGGGGTGGTAAGCTCATGCTCCCCACTATTTATGAAAGCCCTCTCAGTGTCATGGGAAGCAGCTGTCAGGACCTGGTCCTGCCATGGTCCCTTTGAAGCAGAGCTGGAGCTGCTGACAGCCCTGACAGGCTGGAGAGGTGGCTTGGCAGACAGCAAATGCAGGATGGGGCCCCAGGGGTTGGTCCTGGTTGTAAAACTCCAGCTATCCTCCCCACCCCCAGCCACCCTGCTGGGACTACAGGGAGTGCTGATGCTGGGATGGGGTGCAGCACCATGCACCCAGAAACACACTGAGGACATGCCCTGGTCGTGGTCTGGGAGCCAAGTGCAGGGGCTGGACCTGGGGCACTGC
>NW_008675574.1:4954-6338 GCF_000695815.1 Acanthisitta chloris
GTCTATGTGGGGGTGGCTGTAGGGGTCCCAGCTGTGCCCCATGTCTGTCCCCCGAGGCCACAGGAAGGTATGACCAGGGGAAGACCCAGGCAGGGTAGTAAAGGCAGCTCTGGCAGCAGCTGTGTCTGCCCCTGCTGCTGGGCAGCCTAAAAATAGTCTCTCTGGGCTGAGCAGATGGAGCAGAAGGGCCAGAGCCCTGTTGCTGCAGGCACCCTGCCAGCCCCCATCACAGGGCTGTGGACTGGGGGGCAACTGGGCTGCCCAGAACTTTGGGGCTGCCCTAAGCCACTGCTGCCCCTGCTCCTATTGCCTGGGCTACATCTGATCCTACATCTAGGCCATGGCAATCCCAGGCACACCTACAGGGTGGGTAGGGAAGTAATTGAGATCAGCAATGAGGAGAGAGACTTGGGAGTGACAGTGGATGAGTGACACCATGAGCTAGAGTTGTCTTTAAAATGTTTAAGCTTAAAATGCCTACAAATCAAACATATATACATTCTAAATTCCTTTTCTTGCAGGAAACAGTGAATATGTACCCGTTTCAGATGCACAGCTTTGCACTGTCAACGTTTGCCTCATTAATTGGGCCATTTGGAGGGTTCTTTGCCAGTGGCTTTACGAAGTTGATAAGAGCACTGGAGCATCTCTCCTATAGAGACAGGCTGAGGAAGGTGGGGCTGTTCAGCCTGAAGAAGAGAAAGCTGTGTAGAGACCTCATACCAACTTTCCAGTATCTGAAAAAGACCTACAAGGGAGCCAGAGAGGGGCCCTCTATTAGGAACTTCAATGATAGAACCCGGGGTAACGGGTTCAAACTGAAGGAGGAGAGGTTTAGGTTAGATATTAGAAAAAAGCTTTTTACTGTAAGGGTGGTGAGACACTGGCACGGGTTGTCCAGGGAAGTGGTGGGTGCCCCCCAACCCTGGCAGTGTTCAAAGCCAGGCTGGATGAGTCCTTGAGCATACTGGTCTGGTGAGGAGGTGTCCCTGCCCATGGCAAGGGGGTTATGATCTGTAAGGTCCATTCCAACCCCTAATATTCTATGATACTGTTGGTTATGTCAGCCCCTCTCCAGTTGTGGTCTGCCCTGCTGGAAGAGATGGCACAGCATGGCATGGCAGCAGCCTGTTTCTTCTGCATAGAAACCAGAAGTGCTCTCATTAAAACTGAAAAGCCCGTGATGGTGCATCCTGCACAGGGGAGCTGGCAGACTCCAGTGGGCTCTGGAGATGCCAGGGATTGCGGGCACCACGGGCAGGGCCAGGGGCTGTGTGGCAATGGGGAGCACTGTGAAACATGTAGGGGCTGTCCATTTCCTGCCTGACAGTGAGCAAGGCTTGGTCCTGGGCAGTATGGTTAGCAGAAGGCAGCTCCCCATGCT
>NW_008675574.1:6365-8246 GCF_000695815.1 Acanthisitta chloris
CTGGTCCTGCAGACAGTGGGTCCATGGGTTGTGAGGCAGATGGAGCCCAGAACTGAGAGTCTAGTGCTGGGCTGTGTTGGTGCAGTCAGAGAAGAGACATCTCTGGGGCAGCACTGCAGGGTGCAGGACGACGCGCAGAGCCTGGGGTGGCAGGGACAGCTGATCTCTTCAGACTGCTCTTAGCCCCTCATCCCAGCATGGAGGAACAAACTTCATCTCCCAGCTGGCACGGCATTGCCATGGCAACTGGCAGGACGTGCCAGGTGGGCAGGTGAGCCCTGATGTGGTGGTGACACTCAGCATGGTTTCCCATGCTGAGATGGGATGCAGGGCTTGGGTTTGGGGGCATCTGGGGACAGGCTTGGGTGTGTGAACACATTGCCTGTGCACCTGGGTGGATGTCTGGGGTGTGCAGGCCAATGTGGGCATCTGAATGCCTCCACAATGCTGTGTCAGCATGCATGCACGTGTTTTGTTGCAGGGGAGACTTCATGCATCACCCACTGAGGTGGAGTCTTTTGGTTTTGTGGCACCACCGGGGCATGGTGTACCCCACTGCTCTGGGGTGTGGGCTGGCCGGGCTGCTCTGCATCATGGGATTAAAAGGTTTCCCCCAAAAATTATAGGACCCATAGCTTTGTGTCTGTGAGGGAGATGAGCCCTTCAACTCAGGTCCCTGCCTGCGTGTGTCCTTTGGTCTCTTGGTCACAAACCCGGCCACATTGCAGAGAATGGGGGCTGCTCACCAGTCACCCCAGGGCTCTGCCTCTATTTGCTCTGCCCATAACCTGGGCTGGTGCTCAGGGCAGGGAGCAGGAGTCAGATGGAGCTGTCCCTGCACTGCAGCCAGCTGTGCCGTTAGCTGTGTTAGCCATGTCTGTGTTAGCTGTATTAGCTGTTAGCTGTGTTAGCTCTGTGTGTTTGCTGTGTATTAGCTCTCTGTGTTGGTTGTGTGTTACCCAATATGGGTACTTGTGTTAGCCGTGTGTGTTAGCTGAATTAGCTGTGTGAGCTATGTGTGTGAGCTGTGTGTTAGCCATATTAGCTGTGTCAGCTGTGTATGTTAGCCGTATCAGCTCTCAGCTGCGTGTGTTAGCTGTATTAGCTGTTAGCTGTGAGCGTTAGCTCTGTGTGCTGGTTGTGTGTTAGCCATATTAGCTGTGTCAGCTGTGTATGTTAGCCGTATCAGCTCTCAGCTGCGTGTGTTAGCTGTATTAGCTGTTAGCTGTGAGCGTTAGCTCTGTGTGCTGGTTGTGTGTTAGCCATATTAGCTGTGCTGGCTCTGTGTGTTAGCCGAATTAGCTGTGTTAACTGTGTTCACCACCGCAGCAGACCGGACCACTGGCCAGACCCCGCGCTGCCTCCGGCATCACCCAGGTGTCGAGGGAAGGGCTGGCTGTTCTCCTGCCTGCCGAGGGCCCTGTGCCCGACTACTGCATCTCTCGCCCCACCACGGCCCCAGCTGGGATCCCTCCCTCCTTCGTCTTTTGGGAGAGTCTCTGTTCCCCCTGCCTGGCATTTCTCCGGCTCTGATTGAACTGGCAATGGGCAGAGATAACGGGGAATTCGTTAGCTCTGCGCTTTGATGTCTGCCCGCGCAGTGATCGCAGCGCCAGCTGCAAGTGCTTCGCAAACAAACAGCTTCAACAGTTTCAGCCGAGGCACGGCGAGCTGCCAGCCCCACGGCTGGTCCCTGCCGGGCCAGCTTCACTGCCGCCCAGAGCCCCTATTACCTCCGACAGCACCCCTCGGCAGTCAGGCTCCCCTCCCGGGACCTACAGCCGCATCCCCTCGGATCCGGGCTCCGGTGCCCTCCGTGCTAGACCCCAGGGAGCAGCCCTCCCTCGCAGCCTTCCTCCGGGGCCAGCCCCGGGACAGTCG
>NW_008675575.1:0-5778 GCF_000695815.1 Acanthisitta chloris
TCACCAGGAATGGCATGAGCTCACCAGTTTTGCTGGAGAAAGGAGAGTGGCAGCCTGAGCCCTGCATAGCCTCTCCAGCAGGAAAATACTATCACCAGCAGGAAAATACTAGGGAAGTGATTCGGTACTGACTCAGCCCTTGCAGGTGAGAAGGGAAGGAAGCCCCAGGAAGATGATTCCTGGTGATGCTGCAGGACACACCTCACTGTCCCCTGCCCCTCTGAGCCTGCTGCTCGGCCAGGGCTGCTCCAGTGCCTCTTGGGGACTGCAAGTGTCCTGCTAACAGCTTTTATGGGTTAGAGGCACTTAATGAGCTCTGAGTGCAGTTCATTGAGAGAGACAAAGGGAACTGCTCTCCAGATGCTGTCTGGGTTGGTTCCAGCCTTTTCCCAGCCAAACCAGGCCAAGCATTTCCCAGGCTCAGCTCTAGGAGCACCTTGCACCCATCTCAAATCCACAGCACCTCAGCTGCTTCTGCTGCTCTCCCAGCCCTCAGTTCCTGAGCACCCCCAAACCTCCCCAGTCCCAGAGCAGTTCCCTGCTCAGGCTTTCCCAAGGAGGCAGAAGCTAACAGGGCTCAGCTCCTGCTTCAAACCTTTCTCTGTGCCCACAGAAGGGGAGGGGGAAAGCAGCTGCAGCAGGTGAGGCCAGGGATGCTGCTGCATGATCATGGTGTTGCTTAGCAACTCTGCACCTGCACATCATGTAATTGGGATGTGCCTGAGCCTCTGCTGAGGCTGAGCTGGAAAGGTCACTGTGGGCAGGGACTGACCATGTTCCTGCTCCAGCACCAGCTTTGCCCCATCAGCCTGAGGCTCCAGTCAGGGGTGGAGCAGCCCAAGAGCAGCACAGAGCTCCTCTCCCCAAACCCCCAACCCAAACCTCAGCAGCAAAGCACTGTGTCCCTGCAGCCAAGGCTGTTCATCACTGCTCTGCTCATCTCCACATCTGCAGAACTGCTTCAGGCTTTTTATTCTCTCTGGAGGGCAATTACAGCTCTCAACTGCAGAGTTACCTCCCCACGACGACTTTCAAAGCAAAGCAGAATAAAATCTATGAGCTACTCTAAAGCAGAACATCTCACTGCTTGGACCAGCCCTACTGACCACTGCTCCTGCCTCTCAGCAGGTCTGGCATCCCCTCAGAGGCTCTGGCTGGAGGATGCACATCCTGATTTCAGCACATCTGCACTCCTGACAGCAACTCACTTCACCCACATCCCCATCAAGCACTCCAGATGGATAGTCAGTCACTCCCACTCCTCAGCAATGATCCAGATTACTCTCCCCTTCTGGGTTTAGTGCTTAATCCCAAACATTTATCATGTTCCACTCCAAGCCTCCTACTTCTGTGCACGTTCATTCTTCCCCAAAGCTGCTTTTTCTTTAGAATCTCTTTAATTATCTCCTCTGCAGCAGCATCTCCAGCTGGTACCTTCTGCTCTGCTACCCTGTGGGCTGTGCATCCCTCCAAGTGAAAGCATTAGACCTCTGGAGCAGGAACTCTCCCCTTCCTGCTGCAGAGAGGAGGGATAATTATGACATCCACGAACACACGAGGTGCCTCGAGCTGCATCCTGGCAGGTACCACCTTGCAAACCGAGGCAAAAGAGACATCTCTGCTCAGAGTGTGGATGAGAGTTCTTGTGTGAAGAGCTGACTTAGCCACCCACCTTCCAGCCCTGCAGGCTGGGCAGCAGGGAAAGGCAGATCTGCTGGCACAGCCACCCACAGCTTCCCATTTTGTGCCATTTCCAGAGTCCCTCATCGTGACCTCATCCCCATCTCTGGTTTTCCACTCTGCTCCTTGCTCCTGGGGCCATTTCCCCAGGAGAAGCAATAAGGATCTGGCACTGGTGGGAGCAGGGAGTGGTTATCAGTGACAGTTCCAATCCCTCTGACCCTGCAGGACCAGGCTCAGACAAGGACTTGCCTCTTTTGCTTTCCCCAGGAACAGCAACACAGACCAAATCTGCTCTTTTGCTTTCAGGACAACAGAGCTCCATGTAAACACTGCCTGCTTGGCTTCCCTGCAGTTTTATTGCTGTTCTGGCCAGGATTTCTTAACACAAAGGCTGAAAGGCAGGAAAACCCAACCCTTTTGTCAAGGAGTAAGTTCACAAATAACCAGCTGTAGCTGGAAAAGTGAATCCACGGGATTCTGGGCCAGATTTGGGCTCTTGAGCCCATACCTGCCCCAGTGTGGAGAAGCCCCAGGATCCCCATTCCATTTGCTTTCCAGGCTGGACCAGCAAAGGGCTGTACAGGAGCTCCTGGGGTTGCCATGGTTACAGCACAGGGTCGCATAGCAACAAGCTAAGCTGAGCATCACCGAGGCATTTTTCCTTTCTAAATTTCTTCCCCTTGTGTATTCATCCAAGTGAGTTAGATTGATCTCCAGCCCCAGCACAAACACACAGCAGGGAACAGCTACCTATTGGTTTTGTAGCCAGACCATCCCTGAGGAGTGTGACAGAACGAGGGATGTGCCCCAGACACCAGGAAAAGCAGCACTGCCTGGAGCCTCTGTCCAGGGGTGGCACCTCTGGGGGGTGGGAGAGGCTGGAACAGCCTCAGAGGATGGGAATCCCATGGGAATGGCCATACATATCCTGCCTGGCTGTGGCAGAGCCAAGTCCAAGCTGCAGAGCCACATTTACCCCTCTCAGCACACAGGTAGTAGCTCTTACTGCAGGGCTCAGGGCTCACTGAGCCCAAGGGCATCACTGCCAACAGCCCCAGCACAAAAAGGCATCCAACTCCTCCAAAGCACTTTCCTCAAAATGCCCAGAATCATTCAATACTCAGAGAAATTGGGTTATTTCCCATTCTTACTTCCTGCAGTGACCACAGTTGCTTCAGAGATTCCCAACTGCCCCACAAAATACTTAGAGCTGACCCTTCCCTGGGCAGGTGAGTCTTTGCTATCCCAAATTCCTTCCTGAGTGAGGGGATTCAGCTGCTTCTGGCAGCTCTGAGGCTCTGCATAAAGCACCAACCTCTTGGCCATGCCAGTTCAGCTCCACTGCTGGACAGACAGAGCCAGCCCAGACCTGGAGCTGTCACTGAGACACCTGAGACAACAGTGTTTGCATTGTGCTTCCTCTGACAGATCATTTTCCAGATGAAAACCCACCACAAGAAGACAAACAAATTGCTCTAATCCAACAGCCACATGGCAAGCAAACAGCTTGCCTTAAATACTTGTTTGTAACTAAGGAAATCTCCTGGGATTAGGGTTATTCTTGCCAATATGAGAAGTTTATCTGTGATTTTCCACCCTCACAGGGACTGAGCTGCATTAAACCCAAACTACAGCTATTGTTTAGTGCTTCCAGCCACAACTTCCCATTAAATCCCAGCCTGGAGGAATCAGCAGTGCCAATCACTGCTGATGACACAACTAGCTGAGGCTCTGAGCAGTGCACAGAGCTCTGTGATTCCAGCAGAGCCCTTGGATGTGCTTGGACTGAGCTCTCACCTGGTTCCAGCCCAGCAGAGCCACAGGAGCACAGCACACAAACCACCAGGCAGGTCAGGCAGAGCACAGTGCACGAGAGGCAGCAAAGGGCAGCAGAGAGGAGCAGAAACCAGGCTGGTTCTTCCCTGGGCTGTGGGAAAACTGCAGGCTGAGTGGCCTGGCACAGCCACTGCTTAAACCACAGTGAGTTGGGCTTTGGAGCTCAGAGCTCATTTTTAAGGGATGCCTTGGATGCTCAGAGCAGGGAGCAGAGCTCCAGCTTGAAGAGTAGGATAGTGACATGAGTAGAGTGAGTCTTCCCTAGGGATGTGGTGGGGAGGAGACTCAGTTTGGGAGCTGTCAGTGCCTGAAGAGAAAGGGCTGGTGAAGCACAGAGAGGGAGAATCATCCCTATGTGCTCAGGTCCTGCCCAGTGACCATCACTCTCCCTCCCAGTGCTGCTACCTTCTCTTCTGACAAGCTCTGTGGTGCAAAGGTGAGCCCAACACATCCCTCCCCAGGCCCCACACAGTGCTGGGAGCATTTCAAAGACACCACGAGGGCAGAGGCAGCCACTGATCCCTGAGACTGAGCCATCAGCAAACCCTCCCCAAGCAATTTTCTCATGGACTGGGGTGTCTTTTGCTCTCTGCTCTCACCTCCAAGGATTGTCCTGGAGGACTTGTGTCCCTCAGACCTGCCTGGGAATGCTCTTGGCTGCTCCAGGTGCCCAGTGCCACCTCCCTGCAGGTGAACCCTGCTGGTTCAGCTGCTCCTCCATCTCAGCTCCTCTCCTGCTGCAGGAGCCTGAGCTTCAGCTCCTTCCCCGTGCTCTGGCAGGGAGGGGAAGCTGTGCTGATGTGAACAGACACACAGCAGTGACGTGTGCTCCTTGCCAGGGATTCCCTCTCCCCTCCACCACTGCCCTGCCTGCTTCCTCTCCACTATTTTTAGCCCCTCTTCCTTCTCCCTCTGGGGTAAATCAGAGCCAGCTCTTCTCAGCCTCCTCCCAGGCCTGACACATAGGCTCACACTCTGCAGAGAGAGCTGAAATGATATTGAGATGTGACACATGTCCACAGTCATCTCTGCACAACGTCCCCATCACACACCAGGGCACAGTCCCAGGGCTCTGCCAACACTCTCATGTGTTGCCTTCCAACTGGGCTGATTTGCTCCAGTTTTGGGGCTGGCAGAGAGCACAAAACCTCCTCCCCTGCAGCTCTGCTTGCAGGTACAGCATCCCTCAAGGCAGCACCTCTAGGGCCATTTCATGGCAAGTAGTGCTGAAAGCTCTTTTTCCTGCAACTCTCCCACTCTTGGGAACCAACAACTTTCCTCTGAGCTGTTAGCAGGAGGTGTTTTCTCTGGCTCTGCTCCTGACCTGGCTGCACTAACACAGAAGGGTATCACTCCACTCAAGCAGCAGGACTGAGCCTTTACCTCCCACAACTCACTGGAGAGCAGCAATAAACCCAGCACAGGATTTCTGCCCTGCTCTCCCTCCCATCCAGGGGCTGCACAAGGAGGGAAGGCTAAAACATCTCCCAGAAACAGCCACACATACCTATTACCAGGGATTGCCAAGGGAAGGGGCTTTACCATGCACAGCTTTGGCTTTCCTTCCACTCCCCATCACCTGCAGCAAGGGAGGAGATCCCAAACCACCCTGGGAGCCTCTGGGAAAAAGGGGATTGGCTCCTTGAAATTCCAATGTTGAGGCTTTTAAAGGGAAAGTTTTCTTCATCTTCATCTCTTCATCTTCAACCTAAGGCAGCAAAATGTGATGCAGCTGCAAGGAAGGCTCAGCTGAGAGCAGAGACTCTGTTTTGTGCCAGACAATGTGTTCCTGACTGGGAAAATCTTGACAGTTTTTTGCAGTGAACCTTATTTTGGAGCAAATCAGAAGCTCCATAATTGCTGACATGGAAAAGCTTGGGCTGCCTGTAATCCCTCCCAGTAACAAGCTGTCACTGAGTGCTGTCTGACACTGCCACAAACCTGATTTCTTGGAGCTCCTCACTTTATCACATTATCAGGACGTTGTGCAAGTTGCTGCTGCTTAGTTTTCATTGCTGATTACTGAGGAATACAAAGCAGTGAAGTATATCCAGTGACAAATTCCACCACCAGGCAACATCACCACACAAAACACTTGATTAATCAGGTCATTGGGGTAAGACAAATTATTGCTGCAGAAATGTGTGTGAGATTCCTGGTTGGGGTAAGACAAATTATTGCTGCTGCAGAAATGTGTGTGAGATTCCTGGAGCTCTTGGCTAATTCTCTCTAGGGTTTTTTTGGTTTTTTTTTTTTTTT
>NW_008675575.1:5813-12759 GCF_000695815.1 Acanthisitta chloris
CAGCAGTTTCTCTTCCCTTCAAAAGCTCTGACAGAGGTTTTTCCCTCGTGGAACACTCTCTAAACACTCCACCTCATGCCCTTCCCACACAATTACTCATCCTCCTTCAGCTTCAATGGATTTTAACTGTTCTGACTCTGTATCCCAGAGTGAATTCAGGCAACCAAATGGTTTGTTTGGCTCTGCTTTTCTTCTCCCCCAACCTCAACACCTTTGCAACCCTGAGGAGGTTAAGACAGGTTAACCAAAACAAGACCACTCTGATTCCCAGCTGTGTTGGGCAGGTTGAACTTGACATTTCACCCGTGTAGGGCTTCAATAATGAATACAGCAGCACAGGGGACTAAGCAGCAGTTAAGAACTCAGGGGTTTGTGCCTTCACTGACTGTAGTGATGCTCCACACCTTCCTCTGCAGCAGTCACAGCCCTCAGCTGCAAACCAAACCACTTTGCTCCAGAGCAAGAGGAAAACCCTGGAGACTTCCAGCAGAAACAGCTCTAGTGTGACATTTGTGCTTCCTCTGCTTGGTATTTACACAGAGATATCACTCCAGCCAAGCCTCATCTCTCAGCTTCAAAGCCTTCTCTTCTCTTCAGCCCTTGGGGAGCTGAGATTCCCCCAGGGTCAGCAGGGCCAGGAGACAGCACAGCCCTCACTGTGTGTGCTGGATTTGGTCCTCCTTCAGCCCCAGCATCACCTTCCCATGCCCAAACACCCATCCCCACCAGGCAGGAGGGTGAGGGAGGATGGTTTGGTTTACACTGGAGCTCATCCCCTTGCTCTGCTCCACCTCTTTGATTTCCCTTTGCTCAACCAGGAGAACATCCTGGATCCTCCACTCTCCATCTCTTCTGGTGTTTCCCTGGCACCTACTGCTCCACAGCTGCTCCACTGCCAGTGAGGACCAAGGTTATTTTTAGCTATACTACAGTGAAAGGAAGCTTAAAGGAGTCAACTGTCTTCATTACAGTCTCAAGAGCAATTCCCAGACATCAGCCATTGTCTACATCAATTCCTTTATTAATTGGAGTGCAGCATCCAGCCAGGGAATCTGTGCATGCACTCTGGGGCTGCAAGCTAGCCTCAGCTTAGATCCATTTAATTACCTCCATTAATAAGCAATAAGGCTCTTAAGAGTAACAATTTCCTTCTGCTGAGCATTTCTCAGGCTCCAAGACACAAAGTGCTGCCTTTTAACTGGTCTGAGGGGATAAAAAAAAGCCTTTCCAAGCTGTGGATCATGGAGGAAATTGCAGCAACTTGAAAGGCCAGGGATATTTTTAATATAAACTCTGATGCACTTTGCTGGTTTAATTGCACCAGACATGGATGGAATCAGCCTCACAGTCAGCAAACAGCAAGGGAGGAGGACTGACAGCACCAGAGCACGTTCATTATTGACAGGAGTCCATCCCAAACAGGGACAGAGCAGGAAGGGAGTGGAGCTGGGACCTGGGGGCTGTGTCCCCAAAGCACAGGTCATGGCATGGAATCCTCAGCCAACACTCACTCCCTGGGATGGACACCACACACACCCAGACAGGCCAGAGCTCAAAACACTCCTGCTAGCATTTCTCTCTCTGCTGAAGCTAAGAGAACACAAAACATTGGACTCCAGCACATTTCCAGGCCATGTTCCCATCCATACAAATGCTGCCCAAAAAAGCAGCTAGTGCAGCTTCTCCTGAACCTAAAGGACAACCCCAAGCAATGTGCAGCCCCAGCTGAGCCCAGCACAAAGTTTAAGGAACTGGAGTCTCCTGTGTGCCACTGACAGAGCTCCTGGGAGACCTGAGTATCCCTGGCACAGCTCAGAGCCTCAGAGCTGTGTGTGTGGATAGCTGTGCCCCCAAACTCCCAGTGGCTGCCAAGTGTTCCCATCCATACAAATGCTGCCCAAAAAAGCAGCTAGTGCAGCTTCTCCTGAACCTAAAGGACAACCCCAAGCAATGTGCAGCCCCAGCTGAGCCCAGCACAAAGTTTAAGGAACTGGAGTCTCCTGTGTGCCACTGACAGAGCTCCTGGGAGACCTGAGTATCCCTGGCACAGCTCAGAGCCTCAGAGCTGTGTGTGTGGATAGCTGTGCCCCCAAACTCCCAGTGGCTGCCAAGAGAATGAAGCCTCATTCTGCTTCCAGAAAGATTTGGAGAGAGAAAATAACTGCAAGGCTTGGGACTTTGTGCCTCTTGCACCAAAAGCCATGGGAAAATGCATGTGCATGTCAGGCCCTGAAAAATTCATGCTCAGCTGCAGAGAGTTCATCAGAACCCACTGAAGCAATTGCTCCTTGATTTGTTGCCCTATGTTTTCATTTAGTTTTCCCAACAATGACAGCACTGAATAGCAGAGTCAGTGGGCCATGAAGAAACACCAAGCAGTAAGGGAGAGAAGCAGAATATATTCCCCAGCCAGGGGAGCTGCTCATGCTGTGCCAGGGAGACAAGGGACAGTGCAAGGAGGGACATGGTCTGATCACTAGTGTCCCTGAGCGGCTCTTTGTACCTCAGGTACCCACTCCAGAAACTCTCCTGCTTTAGCCACAGCTGCTGTTCCTCCAGAGCCCACAGTCAGAAAAGGGAGACAAAGGGATTTGACCAAGGTCATGCAGGAAATCAGTGGTAGAGCAAGGAACTGGAGTCATGGTCCCAAATATCCTATTCCCCATCATACCAACAACCCTCTCTGTCTTGGCTGTTATACCAAGGCTGGTCCTCTCCCCCATGGTGAATTATATACCTAAACTCTGTTGAACCCCCTGCAGAAAACCTCTCATTTCCCTTCTCCTCAACTTACTAACCTCAGTTCTGTCCCTTTAAGGCTCCTGCCCATAGCATAGGAGAAAAGCAAAAAAATAACAGCCTTTCTTCCCTTCATATTAATGTTTCAGAGCCAACTGAGTTGGAGTCTCTGCAGCAAAGTGTGAATTATGCATGGCCAGGAAGCTGCACCAGCCCTGAGCAGGGGGATGGCAACCTCCAAAACCCACCCCACACCTCTCTAAGAGCCCACTATGCCCAGTGGACTTCTCACTCCTTGGCACCCAGCAAATCCTTAGCTTGGGAGCCACACGGAGCTGCAGCTGGTGGGTCTGGGGTGTCCTGGGAGCTGCACTGCCAGGAGCATCTCCTGCATCCTCATGAGCTGCACAGCTGTGCAGGCAGGGAAGGAGGTGGGAGGGAGAAGAGCTCTGCCCAGTCAGGGATTGCCATCTGCTGGCACCGAGGGGAAGCCTGGAGCTCTGCCACCACCCTGGAGCAGAGTGTGGACAAGGAGAAACCATGGAAACATCAAAACTTGGAGCTGGAAGTGACCATCAGAGATCATCACAGCAACATCTCCTGATCCTGAGGAAGAATTTCCTTACTGAGCACTGGAACAGGCTGCCCAGAGAGGCTGTGGAGTTTCCTTCCCTGGAGATACCCCACAGCCAGCTGGACAGAGTGACCTGCTCAGGGAAGCCTGACTGAACAGGGAGGGTGGATTAGGTGACCTTCAGTGGTCCCTTCCAACCTGAACCATCCTGTGATCGTCCAGTCCAACCCTCAGCAAAGTGCTGGGGTGGCAGAGTGACCTCCAGGCTGCACCAGCCCTTGGGCAGAATTCCCAGGCATCCCATCAGGTGCCTGAGCCCAACCTGCTCTCAAATCTGACCTGGGACTACTGCTCTTTACCTGTCACTAGCCCTTTGACAGTAGGTGCAGGAAGGAGCTAACACAGCACACTCTGGAGAGATCAAAGAGCTGCCCAAGTGCAGCTGGAACTGAAGCAGAGACAGAGCAGATGACAAGGCAGGAAGATGTGCCCTGCAAACCCTCCCTGCCATGAGCTAGGGTTAAGGTTCTCTGGGTTCCTCACTGCAGAGTGCCTGAGAAATGGAAATGCTGTTCCTCCCTGTCCCCTGAGTCGGGTGGGATGTCTTCATCTGCAGCCTGGGCAGCTCCTTCTCCTCCAGAGGTTGTTCCCAGCAGCCAACAGAGGCAAATTCTTAGCACTGGGATGTCTGTGCTTCCTGAAAAACCTTGAGCCCTGATCCCATCCACAAAACCAGGGAGAGATGCAAACCAACTTCCCTTTCTCTCAGCACATCCCAAAGCACTTGAGAGAGCTGAATTCCTCCCTGACTCACAAAACTATCACTCAGCTGCTCGGGGAGGACCTTGGGGCTGCTCCCAGCTCACACCACAATCACCCTGCACTGCTCTGAGCCCCTCAGCCCCCAAACCATCCCAGAGGGCAGGGAACAGGCTGTGCCCTGAGCTGCCTGTGAGCCCAGAGGCCAAGGAAACACCGAGTGTGGATGCTCACCCTGGTGAGCAGGTTGCCATGGTGATCCTGTGCCGATGCAGCTTGGATACAGAGGGGCAGTGGAAATGACTGTAATTAATTTAAGGCATTAGGAACAATTAGCGTTTATTAAAGGAGGTTTATTGAAATCAGCACAAAGCAAACAAATCAGATTCTTAGCCCATGAAAGAATGAAATCTGTTCTTTATGATGCAGATAATGTTCAGCAAAGGAAATGGTCCACGGGAAGAATAATCTGTATTAACAACCAGATACGAACAGCAAATCTCATTCCTCAGCACAACAATTTATCTCCTGTTCATCTGAAAGCAAAACTACAGCCTGTTAATCCGTTTCAGCCCAAACAAGCATTTCTGGAGATTAAGAGGTCGAGGAGTAAGTTAGTTGCAGATAAAACGCTTTGGTTCATGGCCATCAGCAAAGATCACTGCGGCCAGGACTGAGAAAATGTTCCCAAAGAGCAGGAAATCCATCTGTCAGCCTATCAGTCATCAGGCACTGCTAAAGGAGAGGGGCTAGAGGTGCCCTCCAGCACAGGAGGGCTGAGACACCACAGCAGCACCACAAAAACTGTTCTGCACTCAGCTGCAGGACCAGGACACACATTCTCAGCATTGCCCATCGTTATCATCCCCTGTAGTTAAGCTGGGTTTAACAGCATCATTCCTTTGCAGAAGCTGTGATCGTGCAGTGTGTGTCAGGCTCGTTTTTAGCAGGTCACCTCAAGGAATTCAGAGCTGTGATCATGCAGTGTGTGTCAGGCTCATTTTTAGCAGGTCACCTCAAGGAATTCAGTTGGAACAGCTCCTGCCTAACCACCCCACGGATCCGTGAGCCATTTGAGGAAATCAGAATTTAAGGGTTGGAAAGGACCTTACAGATCATCTAGTCCCAACCCTCCCTGCCCTGGGCAGTGACAAATATTTCCACTCAAGCAGCATCTTCCTCATGCACAAACTCAGCTCACACTCCTCCTCTCCCACACTTAGCACAGGGTTTTTAGCCTTTCCTCGTGGCTCCTGCACACAGGGAAAGCCTCACTTTGCTGGTAGAACCCTCAGCTTGGCACGGAATGGGAAGTGACATCTCCCAGCCAGAGCACCTGGCAGCAGCCACCTCTGCTCTCAGCTACCTCAGGCTGTGCTCAAAGCATGGAGGAGGAATCCCTGCATTTGCAAAAGGCTTGAGAGGAGGAAGTTTGACTCAAACCTCAGCTAGAACCCAAGAAAATTCAGCATCTGCTCTTGCCAAGCAGCATTAGGATATGTCTCCCAAGCATTGCAAATAGCAGGAGCTATGCCAAGTCCTGTGTAGCTTAGATAGCCCAGGATGGTGTGTAGGTACAAGAAATGTCTGTGCTGTGAAGATGAGCTCTAGGGACACCAGAGCTGGGCAGGAGAAATGGGCTGGATCAGCAAATTGAGAGGCTTGGAAATGAAAAGCTCTTTGGAGAAAGAGAAAGACACAAACACAAGGCAGAGACTACACTGACAAGCCCTATAGCAGGAGGAGTTGGGCTACATATGATGAGCATCATCTCCAGGTCAGCCCAGGAGTTAACCTGAGTGGGACCAGCTCTGTCTGTGCAAACCCTGAGCACTCTCACCCCATGCCTTGTTTTCCTCCTGGTCAGGCAACCAGGCCAACCACCCCTTGCACACAGCTCTCCCCTTCCTCTGTCCTGCATGATTTATGCAGCATTTAAATAATGAATTGCATGGACATTGTGGAATTTATAGCACTCAGAGAGGCTTATTAACTAAATCACTGTGTAACTCACAGAAATGGATCTCGCAGTGGGAGAATTTCATTGAGAAGAAAATCAGTCCACAGAGTTTATAAAAGCAAAGGATTGTCAGGGATTTGCAATATTTAAGTGCTGTGCCTATTTAGAGTAAGAATATGAGGGTGATTTCTGCAGGATGACACCTCGGTGTGCACTGGGTGGCTCTGGCTTTGTCCCAGCTTTGCCTCTGAAGGATTCTCAGCTGGAGACATCAGTGACCTCTGAGGGAAACAAAACCTTCCTCCCTAAATCCTCCAGCAGGACTCTCAGGAGCCTTGATTAGAGCTGCACACAAACAGCAAGAGACAGTACATCAGGAGCTTCTCACAGAGCTCACCCTGAGCTGTGGGAAGCTCCAGCACTGAAAGGTCTCAATGCTCCAACAAACCCACTATATCCCCCAAAAAAATGGTCAGAACAAGTGCAGGGCAAGAGGTATGGATAAGTCACCTCTAAGGACACAGAAAGTCTCAGACCATTCAATAGAGAAGTTGTACTTAGATAAAACCTCCAAGAAATGAGCTGGTACCTAACAGCAGCTCAGGGATGGTCACTGAGACAAACAGCAAGGCTCAAATAATTATGAAGGAACTGGTCTACCTGCAAATCCCCAGGTCAAAGCAATGAGGAAAGACAACCCAGGACAAGGCAAACTCTCCTTTCCTCTAGGACATGGCAGCAAGGCAGAAATGCCTCCCAGGAACAGGCTCCAGTACCTGCACACTGGATGAGGCTGGGAGAGCTTAACCAAAGCCCTTCATGTTACATTAATATCATTCTTAGTATATAAACAACTCTGGTCCCTCTTCAGCTGTGATAAATGGAGCTGTGGTGCCCACACATGCTCTCCAAAT
>NW_008675575.1:12816-16496 GCF_000695815.1 Acanthisitta chloris
CCACAGTCAGCTCTGACCAGCCAGAGCTGCTGAGCTGGGGCAAACAGCGATCCCTCTGAGCCAGGCAAACCACAGCAGAGGGACCAGGGCAGGTCTCTGAGCTCTTTTCTTTCTCCTCCCCACCCTAACAGAGCCTGGACTCTGTGGGAGTGGAACTCAGCCCCCACTGGAGAGAGGCTGCAGACTCACAGAGCAGCTGTGCCTTGGGGGCACTGGAGGTATTTGGGAAACATTTCCTCCTGCACCATGTGAACACGATGCAGCAGCATTGCCTCAGAAATGTCACTGCTGCTGGCTGTGCCAGCCCCAGTGCAGAGCCCAGTGGGACTGGGCACTGGTGATGAAACAGGCTCCAGTTGCCACTGGTGTCCTGCTAGAAAAACCCCTGTAACCCCTCACTTCTCTGCCTTGGCTGTTCCTTGTCTCCCACTGCCTCCACTGGCACCAGGGACATTCCAACCACGTGGCAGAGGATGCAGGGAGGGTTTTAAATAATAGAATCATAGACTTCTAGGGGTTGGGATGGAGCTTAGAGATCACCCAGTCCCACCCCCTGCCCTGGGCAGGGACACCTCCCACCAGGGCAGGTTGCTCAAGGCTTTAGCCAACCTGACTTAAATGCTGATGATCCTTCCCTTTGAGCAAAGCAGTATCCCAGGAAATCTGATTTGTCTGCAGCCTCATCCTTTCTGTTTGCTGTTTGTATGTCAGTGTGAGCAATTCCACCCCTTTTAGGGCCCATTTTCCTTGCAGTGCCACTTTTGCCTCCTCAGTGTGCTGCATCCCTGGGCCTGAGGTCCTTGTCCCTTTGAAGGTCCCAGCAATTGGTGCTTTGAATGCATTTGTTTAATGAACCTCAGGGGGCCACTGCACTAAAGCATTCCCAAGCAAGTTCAGAGCTCTGCAGTTTCTCCACTAATTAGGGACTCCTCTGGGGCTAAACACAAGAGGCTGTGCTGCTGTGTCTGAAGCAGGCAGTGAGCCAAGGCACTGCTCAATCTCCAGCTCAACTCAAGCATTTGTAATGGTTTTTTTTCCTCCTCTGCTTTTTTCCTTCTCCCCCAATCTGTGTAGAGCTGCCAGTGACAAGCACAAATGATCAGGTCAAGGTGCTCTGAGACAGGGGAAGCATTTTATCAAAGCCAGAACAAAGCAAAGTTGTGCAGTGCTCTGTTCTGCACATGTGCACTGCTCTCAGCAGACCTTACCCAGCCCTGTCTCCTTTCCTCAGTGCCTGCTAACCTACTTACTATTAACAGCTCCTAGAGCTGAAGCTGCAGCTCAGATTGCTCATTAGTTGCTATCCAGGAACATGCCAAGCTCAGTCCTTGCCAGGTCAGAGCATGGCCCAGCTGGTCAGTCCCATGCAGCCAAGCACAGGCCACATGTTCATCACTTACAGGGGCTCAGGGTGGGGAAACAAGGGGGAAATCTCCTTTGGAAATGCCTTGGGGATGTAGAATTCTCATGGCTGAGAGACAAGACAAAAATCCCAACATCTTTAATGCAAAAGCTTTCTCTTTCCTCTCCTCCTTCCTCTGCAGTGCCTGGTCCTTTCCTTACCAAAGAGTGAAGTGCACATGTCCTGGTTAAAAAAAACTAAGGATTCATACTCAGAGGGAGCCAGGGAAGAAATTGATATCTCCTGCAATTCATTACAGCAACTTCATTACTCCTCAGAATCTCCCTGAAGTAAAGGCCACTGAGAACCCACTCTGCATTGCTCAGGGCACCAAGAGTCCTGCAGAATTCATTGCCAGGCACATTAATTACTGATTAAATAGGAAATCCCCAAATGCCATTAGAAAGGGATGATTACACATGCACCACTGACTGGGCACATCCTCCCTCCCTTCCAGTCTCACTC
Organism: Acanthisitta chloris; assembly: GCF_000695815.1. NCBI lineage: Eukaryota > Metazoa > Chordata > Aves > Passeriformes > Acanthisittidae > Acanthisitta > Acanthisitta chloris. The sequence continues at coordinate 14,684 of NW_008675575.1, forward strand.
TAAGTCACCTTCCTGTTGAGCAAGTTCAGAAGGACAAACATATCACCGGAGCAGCAGTGGCACATAAATACAGTCTCACCAGAGAGCTGGAAACACCTTCCTGGGATGAAATTACAGATACCTTATCCAGCACCATATATACCAGTTGGAGCTGGTCTGAAGCCAAGAAAATTGCTCATTGCTCACCTTGGATCTGGCAGCTGTGTCAGGAACATCCAGGCATTCCTCCAGGGGCTGCTCTTGTCTCAGGCATCACCTTTGGATGGTCCCATCTGCCAGCAACAGAACTGGGCAGAAAACCCTCCCAGGTTCTGGAAACGTCTATGCCCATGAGGGCAAAGCTGGAGCTGGGAATGGGCTCAGTCAGGGCTGAAGTTTGGGAGGACAATTCCTGCCACAGGTAGAAGGGAAGGCAGAGCACATCCAAGTCAGGGAGCTGCTCACAGCTCTTCCTAAGGGCAGATGGAGTGGACACAGGTGGGTGAGTGCTTTGTGCTGGAGCTATTTCCCTTGCTGTCCATCCAGCCACGTCTCCCAGGCTGGACAGCAAGGCCGGGGAGCTGCAGGGTGGCCTGTAATCCAGGCAGCCCTCACAAGAGGTCACTGCTGGCTAGTTAAAGCCATCGGTGCCACTGGGGTGCTCAGAACAGCCTCCCAGGCACTGCCTGCAGCTCCTTGGACCAACACTCGGTCCTGCCAACTCCTGGGACACTGTGCTCTGAGCCCTCCCTGCACACTCTGACCCTTCCTCACCATCTCCAGAGCAGCCTCTGACACCAGAAAGATGCTAAGTGAACACAACTGCCCTCCCCATCCTGTCTCCCTGGGCACTCCTTTCTTTGCTTCCTCACCCGAAGTTTGTGCTAACAAACTTGGGGCTGCTGCCCTGGGAGGCAGGGAGGGAGCTCAGTGACTAGGAGACACTATTCTTCCCAGCTCTTACAGCCAAAGTTGGTTGTGGCAGAGTGGGGGAAGGAGCCAGGAAAACTCCAGCCCAAGCTGCAGCCCCCAGACCACCACAAGCACATCCTCTCACTCAGAGCCCCTCTTGCTGCCTCTCTCTTCCTCCAGACCACACTTCCCTCATACCTTTACCCTGGCAGCACCTCCAGCTCACTCACAGGGGTAGGAAAACAGCCCAGCCCTGCCCCAGCCTCTCTTATACTCCCTGAACCACCCACACCTGTGGAGCTCAGCCCCAGCCTCTCACAGCTGAATGTGAGACAGAAATCAGCAATGAATATGAGCTAGAAATCCTCCTCCCAACTCCACCTGCAGCCCCTGAGCACCCCAGAGGTTTGCCCAGCGTGGGCAGTGTGGGTATGGGTGATGTGAGGGTTGTGGATTGCCCATGTGAGGAGAGGAGAGCACGAGAAGCTGATGAGACATCCTCCCTGTGCCCTTTGCTCCTGCAGAGGGTTGTTTGTGTGCTGCCTCCTCCAGCTCCATGCTTCCTGCTCCTGTGTGCATGGGGAATGTAAATCAGGGCCATAAAATGCCTTTCCAGGAGGTGGGAGAGGATCAGAGCCGTGGTGCCCCCAGATCCCTGCAGCTCACCCTGCTCCCACTCCCTCCAGCACCCCAAGGCCCTGCCAAGGGGCAGAAGGAGCAGAGTGTGGGGCAAACCTGGGGGTGCTGGGGGTTCCCCACACCTCCTCTCACTGAGCTGCATCACAGACTGATGACTTGGGTTAGCATCTGTCCTAACAAATGGTGTGTGTACCGTGGGAAAGAGGATTTTAGGGACAGATCTCACCTGATTCCTCCCAGAACAGCATGGAACACACTCCTGGGTGTGCTGGGGTGGCTGCTG
>NW_008675575.1:16534-26675 GCF_000695815.1 Acanthisitta chloris
TTCCCTGCCCCTCTGCTTGTCCCTGTGCCAGCACCCAGCAGAACCAGTTCAGCACACCCAGGCGGAGCTGGTGGGAAGCTGCTGGGCAAAACAAACTCTTTCCTGCAGCTTTCAACTGCTCTGAACTCTCCCTAAAACCTGATTTCATGCACTTCAACAGCAGTTGACACCTCCAAAGTGTGTTTCTGCTGCCATCTCCTGGGTAGCCTCACTCTGTCTGACACCCTTTTCCCATCAGCTGCTTTTCCCAGGGGCTATTGCTCCTGTCCCAAATCCCTTCTCCTAGGGCTGCCTGCCTTCCCCTGCAGCCCCCTGAGCCCCCCCTGCAGCCAGGGCTGGACCTCAGCATCGTGTGACAACATCTCTGCACGGACACAGGGGCAAACACACCCTGTCAGAGGTGACAGCTGAGCTCCTGCTGTCCCTGCAGGCTCCAACCCCACCCAGGGAACCTCTGTCCCCAAGGCATCCCAAGGACTTACATCCCAGGGCTGATGTTTGTTCAGGGCAAACCCACTGGAGACAGCACTGACACACCTGGGGCAGATTCCTCTCCCATTCCCATGGGCAGGTTTGGGGATTGTAGTGGGAACACCAGGAAACCAAGTGCTGGAGCAGGGAGGAGTGCTGCAGTGGCATGAGGACAATCAGCACAGCCTTCTTTGCACAAAGGCTCAGCAGACATAAAAACAGGACAGGAATGACTCTGTTCCAGGGAGTGACAGCAGAGACCTCATCTCCTTTTGGGGAGAGGTAAAGGAAGCAAGTAAACCAGTCATTGCTCTGTAAACCTTCAAGCTGCAGACAGAGCGAGCTCCTGGCTGTTATTTTTCCTATCTCTAGTGCTCAAGGACAATGTGGGGACCAAACCTCTCGTGCTGTGCACAGTGTAGAATGAGAGATGCACAGTGACCTGTGCAAACTGCCAGGAGAGTCTGCACCTGTGCTTTCTCCCCTTTCTGCCTTAGCAGCTCTTTGCATGAGCAAATAGTGACACTTTGCATAGGGATGGGAGAAGCTTATTGCTCCACAAGGACCAGGTTCCATGTGTCCAGGTGCTACACATCCCCTTCAGCAACAGGCACTGCCTTCAACACCTCAGGGATGTGCCTTAGTGCCTGTTTTGTCTCACAAGGTCTGTCTACCTCTCCCTGCCTCCCTGCAATCCCACCCTGCAGCATCCTCTCCCAGAGGGAGCACCTGGTGGGATCAGGAGCTGGCTGAGGTGGTCCATGTACCTGTCAAACCCACAGCAGGAGAGGACAATGGCTTGAAGATGACATGAGAAAGTACAAAGAAGCAGTAGAGGTCAGGCAGGAAAATTCCCTCATTAAACTGCTCACTTTAGGGAAGTGTCTCTTTGCCAAATGTTTGTCCTCCAGCCCAGATCCCTCCTGTGCCAACTGCCCTCCCTGGCCCTGCAGGGTTACAAGGGGATTTTAGCTCCTCATCCTTCAGAGGCAAATGCAGAGAACAATCCACCTTTCCTCAGCCAAGCCCCTTCAAGGTAAACAGACCCCTTAAAACTGCAGATTCCTTCTGCTGCTTGTGGGAAATCCCGTGCCAGGGCCAGGAGAGCTGTGCTGGCACAGCACCAGGGCTGAGGTGTTTCCCTGCAGCACAGCCAGGACATGAGGCAGCACTGGCAGCCTCCCAGCTCCCTCCTCATGAAAACACATTCCTCACCCAATTTGCAGCTCTAGCCTCTCTGCTCCCTCCCCTCTCTGCTTTTCTCCCCTCTCCTGGCTGCAGGCAGGGGGTGGATGGTTCCCTCCACCTGCTTTCTTGGAGCTGCTGTGTCTCTGCTAACTCCAGAGCCCCTGGAGAGCCCAGAGGTGCAAAGTCCACCCCAGCAGGGTGAGGAATCTCTTCAAGCCACATCCAGCAGTAAAACTCCTTCATCTCCCATTTACAAAACACACTGTTTGCAAAACAGCACAGTAAATCCCAACCACCCTGAGCTCTGCACCCATGGCAAATAAACCAGCAAATCCCAGCAGAGGAGCTCAGAGCAAACACACCTCTCTTTGTCCTAGGCTGGGCATAGTCCACTCGTACCATGCAGGGCCAGCAGCCAGTGGGGAGGATGCCCTGAGGTACAGTGTGACTGCAGCACACACCAGACCATCCCCTCCAGCCCAGGGAAGGGAATAGAGAGAACTCTCTGTCCTTCCTGCTCCAAGGCAGGAGGTTGTGTGCACCTGTTTATTCCCTGTGGCTGCTGCACTTTGCCAAACAGACAAAGTTTCCTCCCTTTCCATCCCCTCCTCGTGGGGTGCAGGTGGGAGGAGGTTTTGCTTTCTTAGCTCCTGGTCTTCCCCAGTCTATTCACTCTCTGAGGGTTTCACTTCCATCCCTGAAGCATTCCTGAATCCCACGTGCTGCTGCTTGCCTGGGGACACCACTCTACCCACAGACAGGAGCAATCATTGCTCTCACTCATGTCCCAAACACACAGGGAGATGAGACAGGCAAGAACCACAGCACTTGTGCTAGCAAGGAGAAAGACAGACAAGAAGATAACTTCCATCTGCTTGCCAAAAGGGAATAAAGCCCCAAGTCGTTCCATCTGGCACAACACTTGGAGTGTGGATGGGAGCCAGGGAAACACCCCTACATGTTTTCCAAACCCTCCCAGGGTCCCTGAGGAGCTGTGGAGCAGAGCTGTGCTGGGGAGCTCACTGGTTGCTTGTAACCCAGAGCCTCTGTTTACCTTGGCATCTGCAAACCAGACTTTGGAGCTGCCAGCCTGGATGGGGCAGATCCTGCCCTCCCCACCCTGGCTCTGGTCCTGCTCCAGCCAGGAGAGGCAGGAGGTGTGCTGGGCTCCTGCTGGCCCTGGGCAGGGGCCTGTAGCTCCTTTTGGATGCTGCTCTGGGCACAGCTGAGCAGTCTCAGCCCTGACAGCTTCTGCTCCATCCATCCGATGCTCTGTCCACATCTCCTGGCACTTTGGAAGCTCAGACTCCTCGTGAGTCCTGTGATTCAAAGGCCTCTGTGACACATGTGAGTCTCCCATGGTAATTTCTGCTCCCTGCCCTTCCTCCCCTGGGTTTCACACCCATTTGATTCGCTTCATTAGATGGGCTTATCCCTGGCTAAATTAATGACTTCACCTTTTGGGATAAAGGTATTACACAGCTCTCCTTTTGGCAGAGCTTTCTGGCTGCATCCCCTCCCCAGGCATCAGCTCCCACTTTCCCACAGCACCTCAACCTCTTCACCACTGAGGAACAGAACCAAAAAGCCCCAGAGTGCAGATCCTGTCATAAACGTTGTCACTTCCACCATCCCTTACAAAGGTCTCTTTGGCCCTGGATGAGCTTTTGTAGCAAAGCTTTCCTTGTTAGAGATGGGACACCATCCCATCCTGCCTTTCCTCCTCCCAGATGAACTCTCTCCAGGAGGTGAAGTGCCTGGTTTCAGCTGTGTGCCAGTGACAAGCCCTTGAGTCATCCCCACCTCCCAAAGAGGGCACAGAGCTTTTGCAAGGAGCCTTCAGATGAAACTGCCCAGGGCAAACAGCATCACGAGGCAACCTGTGCTTGCAAAACCTTCTCTTTCATTCTGATCTGCTTCTCCCCATTCCATCTCAGCCTGCTGACTTCACCTCCTCTCCTCCTTAAGGCACTTCCAGAAAAGGTTGGGCAACAGGTGGGGGAGAGCAGTTTCTATTTCCAGGGGATTTGCCACCTGAGGTCCCTTTGGGGCACTGTCTCCTGCTGCTCTGCACTGGAGGGACATGCAGACCACTGAGCTCAGCACTGAGCTGGCACTGGGCACCAAAAGAGCCACACACACTGCCCAGGGAAGCTCCCAGCAGGGCAGAAAGCAAGGATGAAACCACAGGGAAATGAGGCCCTGCAGGAGTATTTGATTCTGTGAACTTAGCAGAGCAGAAAATCTCAGTTTCTCGTTTTCTCTACATTCTCCACATCAGGGTCAAGTTTACCTCCAGCCAGTGTAGCATCACTGAACATCTACCAGCTCTTTCAACACATCCTCTCTTTCCATGACCTCTTTCCTGCTGCTCTCTTTTTCCTCTGCTTCTCCTGAACTCACGTCTTCTTCCTCTTGCCCTTTTTCTCCACCATTCCCCACACCAGTTTCATTCTGACCCTCTACACCACTGGTGGGGTGGTGAGACTGTGTGGGTGAGCTGCTCTGGGGCTGAGCAGGGCAAGATGAGCACAGGGAGGGAAACCCAACCCTCCCACTCCCCCAGCACGAGTGACTCAGCACAGACACCAGGGATGGGGCGGATGGAGTGGGCTGGGCAAACCTGCAGCATCAGGACACCCAAAATGCCTCCAGCAGCTTCCTGTGATAGATCCCTTCACCAGGGGAGCCTCACATTAGATATCACCCTCTAAAATGTTCACTAAAAGAGTGGTCAGGCACTGGAATAAGTTGCCCAGGGGGGCAGTGGTGGTCAAGAGGTGTCTGGATGTGGCACTTGGGGATGTGATTTAGGGGTGGTGGTTGGACTAGATGATCTTGAAGGTTTCTTTGAGCCTTGATGACTCTGTGATCTACAAGTGCAAGGCAGAGAGGGGGAAAGAAAGAGCCATTCCCATCTCCTTTTTGGGCATCAGCTCATCTGGAGCCCCTGTGGATTCAGCACTGCTGGAAAGAACTGCCCTCAGCACAATTTTCCCTGGGAACAGGTTCTGGAGTGCTCTCTAGGTCATGGAAACTGTCTGAGGATCATCACCTCTAATTAGTGGGTGTCACTCTCTGGGTTTCGCTCTGGCCTTGCTCTCCTTTCCCAACGAGGTGGAAGCTGAGGGGGAGGAACAGGGAAGTGCTGCCCTTGTCCCCAGAGCCACCAGAGCTCACCCCACACTGGCTCAGTCAGCACTTGCAAAATCAGCCTCAAATCAGCCTGTGGGGAGATCCAGGCAAGAGGAAGGAGTGGAGACACTTGATCTTTATTTTAGCTAATCTTACTTGAGGGGTGCAGCCAAAAGGACTCGTGAAGAACCACACAAGTGCTCTGCCCTCCCCAGAGTGGTAGGGCTGGGAAGGGCTTGTGGGAGATCATCCCTTCCCAGGCTCTTGGCCCTCCAAGGTCCAGCTCTCTCCAAGCAGCAGTAGAGGCTGTACTGGCACATCTCTACAAGGATGTAGCCCAGATGGGTTTTCCACACTTCCTGGAGCTGTTTGGCCTTCAAGCAAAGCCTGGATCAAGGCTGGCAACAGGACTGGATGCTCCTGCACATTTCCAGAGCATGGGCAAGATGTTCCAGGGACTATGAGCCTGCAAACACCCCATGTTCACCATGCAAAGGCAGCTCAAGGGACACAGACAGGGGAAGACTCAATTTCCAGCCCATGTGTCCCTCAGGGATGTTCCCACTGTCCATTTTCACCCCTCACAGCTGCTCACCATTTCCATCACTCTCTGAGCAGGTAGAAGGAAGTAATGCCCACGAGTAAAACCTCCCAGCAGGGGTGTGACCATGTGAGCTGGATAGGGAGGAGGAAGTATTTGCATTTACCTCATCAAAACCAGAGTATAAAGAGGCTGCAAAGTGTGAGGTTTCCTCAGTTCCCAGGTGCAGGTGTGGAGTGCAGGCATCAAGGTGGATCATGGCAGTTTTCCTCTTCTGGGCACAGCTCCTGCTCCTGGGGACACTAATGGTCCCAGCACATACCGAGGAGATCTGCAAACACATCTCGAATGCCACTAAAGGCAATTTCACTGTGCAGGTGACACCTGGGCCATACAGGGAAAACACCACCTACCTGGGTAAGCATCTCTGGCTGCAGCTCAGGCATCTGCTCTGTGCAGCAGTGTGTGCCCTCTGTCCCTCACCCAGCTCTTGCTTCAGTCCTGGGGTGTTCTTACCTGTGTTTAAACTGTGTCAGGTCTAACATTCCTTTCCTAGTGTGTGTTTGTTTCATTTCAGGCAGGACATAAGCAAACAGCTCTAGTTGTTACCTCTTTGCTCCCGTTTCATGTTCTTCTTGCCTTCCTCAGGATGCTTTTTCCTCCCTTATCCCTTTGGCCTAAACTTGCACAGAAGGACTTGAAAAGGTGCTTGAAAATGCTCTTGAAAACGGTGAAACTGGGGGGGTTGGAGGTTGTTTTGGGGTTTTGTTCCCTTTCCTTCTTGCTGAAAACTTGCCCTTCTCTGTGGCAATGGCTGTAAAGCCAAAGGGGAAGAGGTTACTGACACAGCATCAGTCACAGGCAGTGGCTTTTCATGCCATGAGGAGTGCAGCTGTGGAGAAAAAGGCAGCCTGACCCTGTTCCAAACCTCCCTCCCCATGCCCTGAGGCTCAGCAAAACCTAAATGCTGCTAAAACGGTGGAGGAGAGACATCCTGATCCCTTGGTGCCAGGGAGGAGGCAGTGCTGGTGTAAACTGGCACAGATTCCTTCAGATCTCACTCAAGGAGTATCCACTGCACTTGGTTGGTTTTTTTTTTTCTCAGAGAAGTGTTTTGTTCAGTGCTGTTTGCTCATTTCTTGAGCACAGAATTGAAGCTTGATGGCAGCTGCTGTCTCACATCAGCTCCTGCAGCTTTCACCTGAACCAGTGCTGACCTGAGGGGTGCCAAGGGCCAGGAGAGCACACACAGCCACCTGGGCTGGGGCCACTTGCTCCTGGCAAGCAGAACCTCTTTGCTTCACCTGCTTATTGTCCAACTTCTGAGTTGGGCAGCGTCTGGGGAGACACTGACACAGTTTGCCCAGGGATGATGATACCCAACCCTGGCAGTGTTCATTCCAGGTTGGATCAAGCCTTGAGCAACCTGCTCTGGTGGGAGGTGTCCCTGCCCAGGGCAGGGGTTGGGGCTGGATGATCTCTCAGCTCCATTCCAACCCCTTAACTCTCTCTGACTCTCTGATTGTGCTGCCACAAGAGCCTGATCCAAACACAGCACTGTGCAGCTCAGTCCCAGCTGTGAGAGATGTGGGGAAGAAAGGCTGAGGCACACAGCTATGGGCTGAAAGGGTTTGTCCCCTTTAATTGTTCCACCCTTTCCCATTTGCATGGCATCCAGAGGAAATTTACTCCCGAGGAGCTCTGGTTCTGCTCACAGGTATAACACCCATGACAGCAGGGGCTGAGTCTGGTGGCTGAGGAGTTTCTCCTGGTCTAGTCCTTAACTGGGGAGGTGGATCATGGGGTTCTTCCTCCTGTGTCTGGGGGAGGAGTGCAGTGTACCACACTCTCTGCAGCTTCACACAGAGTGACACTGTGTGAGCAAACACTTCCTTGGCTGCAAACCCTTGGGGCATGAGCCCTGGCAGGGCAGACAACTCACTCTGACTTGTTCTGTTCCCAGTGACGATAATGGATGGCAGAAACCACACTGACAACAGCACTAGAGCCCAGAAGTACTTACTGCAAGCCTTATCCCAACAAAACTACTCCGTGGGAGAGTGGAAGGAGGTGACCACGGAGAACTGCTCTGTGACCACAGCAGTGTTAGATGGCACTCAGAATGCAGCAAACTGGACATCCCCATACAGCAACATCTCTTCTGTGCAGATAAGGTAAGGCTGTGCTCCATCTCTCAGTGCCCAGCTGGGACAGGACCTGTTTGTGTCAGCTCCTGGCAACACCCAAAGTCATGAGCTCACCTCTGGAGCAGGGGATGGAACAAACCTCCTGAGCCTTCTCTGGATTTTCCCTTGCAAACACCAAGAAAAGCTGTAGGGGATGGAACAAACCTGAGCCTTCTCTGGATTTTCCCTTGCAAACACCAAGAAAAGCTGTTCTGCACAGCCAAGACTCCAAGGCCACCCCATGGATGTTCTCGTGGTTCAAGGCTTGCCCACATCAGTAGGGATGTAGATCAGCTCCGTGGAAATGAAGGGATTGAACATCCCTCGTTGCCATTAACACTAATGGAGCTGCATCAGTGGGAAGTATTTGTCAAAGGAAACCAGAGCCATTAGGCTGAGCAGCCTTATCTGCAGGAAGAACATGAGAGCTCCTGAGTGATTCTAATTGCAAGGAGCAGATGGTCACAGTTAATTGCCACCCTGTTTCAAGGCATCCCTATCCCATCCAAAGAAGGACAGGAAAGCAGCCAAAGGGTGATGAAGAAACAGTTAAAAACACCCCAAAAAGTGCAATGTGGTTGGAGGGCAACGCAGTGAGCTCAGGGTGACTCCACAGTTCCTGTCTCTTCACCTCTTTGGATGTCCCCTGTACACCTCTCCATGGGTCTGCTTGAGAGCTTCTCCTCTCTGAACTTGTTTTCCTCTCTCTCCTCCTCAAACAGGGCATACATCATCACTAATAAATCCGTGGAGTTCCGATCTGAGCTTCTGGTCAGAGGTAACTAAGCTTCAGCTGAGCAGTTCCATCAGTTGGGGGAAAGACACACCAAGCAGGAGCTTCACTCATGCTCTGGGGGTTGGGAAGAGGGGAAAGGAGGACTCAGGGTCCTTCCAGCTAAGAACATTTCTCTCCAACAGCCAAGCAGAGTCCCTGCAGTGCCAGAGCTACCCAGAGGGTTTCAGGTTATGATGTTCAACTGAAAATCTTTCCAGGTTTCCCTTTTTTGCTTTGAGGGTCATTAAACAGCCACAAAGCAGAGGACAGGCCGATGGTTTCTGCAGGCAGTGGCACAGATTTCACCCCTACTTGCTCTGCTGTGCAGAGATGAAGCTGAGGTTGTGGGTTTGCTGTCACAGGGAATGTCTGTGGTACCCCAGAGACTCTCTGTGCAGTGACTGATGATGCTGCGTTGATGTCAGTGGATATTTTCAGATATCTCACTCCCTTGCCATGGCTTTGACCCCTCATTTCTGAGAAACCAGAGTTCAATGCAGCCTCTTGGGGTAGCTCAGCTAGTTCTTTGGCCTTCTAACCAACCCTGGGTGTTTCCTTCCATTTCAGCACCAGAATCAACCACGTTACCTTCCACCACCCCCAACTCTGTCCCCATGGTGCACAGCAGCTCCTTCTTCATAGCTCTCCTCCAGATGCCTCTGCTCCTTGTCACAAGCAAACTGCTCTCCTAGAAGTCAGAAGAGAAGATGCCCCAGCTGTGCTGCCCCTCAGCAATGGGAGGGCAGGCAGCTGATCTACTCAGGAAACTCTTCACTTCTTCTGTGTATTAGATGATACCTGCACTTCTGCATTAAATTATAAAGGTCTATTGAGCACCAAGCTGATCCTCCCTCCCTCTCCTCCCCCAGGGCCAGCAGTCTCAGCAAGGTGAAACGTTTCAGAGCAGCCAGAGATCTCTGTCCCAGATTTCCAGTGGCAAGGGACAGTGCAGGGTTTAATGCCTTCCCACTCAGCTGAGATTCTGTGAAGCACAGTAGCATGACACTGGCTGAAGAGGGTAGAGGTTCTCTTCTCCTCAGGGTGCCACATCTGCTGAGAAGCTCCAGGAAGGCTCTGCAGCCTGGGATTGCCCTACAGATTGCCCTACAGATTGCCCCACTGTAACCACCTCAGCTGGAGGAGCAGAATTGAGCCTGGGAAGGGAAATTCTGGGCTTGGGGTTCACATGCCTCAGCCAGTCTAAAGCCTTCAGTGCAAGCACAGAGAGAACAAAAGTGCTCCCCAACCCTGCACCTGGTGGAGATCCCTCACCAGGACGAGCTGGAGATCCTGCTGGCAGGGTATCCATCCATCCAGGCCTTAGGAATTCATGCTCCCTGTTGATAATTTGCTTCAGCAGCCCCTAAATCCTATTGTTTCAGTGGCTGACAAAGTTTCTCTGGTTTTTTTTTCCTGACTGGGCATTTTTAGTCTTGTTTTTTAATCAGCTGATTTTGCTGCAGGGCAAGATTGGATGGGCCACTGAATGCCTTGATTTTATTGTTATTGTTTGTATTTTTATATGGATAATGTTTATTTAGAAGATTTCAAACTTCTGGAAAGTCTTTTTTTTTTTTTTTCTTAAACTAATCCAAATAAATTAAGGAATGAAAGTTGGTTCTTGCCCCTTCCATCATTTCCTGAGCTCACATGATGTGAGGGGTGAAACATTCTGAATCCTGTGGAGTATTTGCTGCTATGGATGAGCACAGAGAGAAACAAATAAAGGTGAGGTGTGTACACTGCAGCTCTGGACAGGGTGAGCAGGAGGAGGGTAGGGCAGAGAGACATCCCAGCCCCACTAATCCTCCTGCTGTTTCCTCCTCAGCTCACACCAGCATTTTC
>NW_008675575.1:26703-33020 GCF_000695815.1 Acanthisitta chloris
CCCCTCCTAGCCCAGAGCTTGTCCTGGCCCTGAGTTCTGGGGATAAATTCTAACTCCCCAGCAGTGAAAGGTTTCTCCTCAGCACTGACCCTGCAGCCAAAGAGCCTGAGAACCTAACACAGTAGCTGAGCACCACAGCAAAAACTGTCCCTGAGCATCTCTTTCTCAGCAGTTCACACGTGTGGTTTAAGAGGGATTTGTTTGGTTAATTCCTACAGAACTGTCTGGAATATTAACAGCTAAAACTGGGCAGTTGTGATTAACACCCAGGCTGGTTTTGCTTTCAAGTGGGAGCAACTCACTCAACTCTGTGGCTTGTTTAAGTTGTGTCTGTCTCCCAACGTTGGTTTGCATCAAAGAAAGAAAGATATTCCCTCGGGGCTTTCAATGCAAGTGTAAACTTCACTCGGTTCAGACTGATTTCCACTTACTCTGCCGTGTCCTGCTGGGCTGGAGAGGGATTGCTTGGCCAAGCAGAAGGGCCAAGCACAACTCCAGAGATGAGTTTTCCCATGCAGGGCCTGGAGTGCTGCACTAATGCAATGTGTCTGCAGAACTTAGGAGAAATAAACTGTTAGGGTCCAGCTATTACAATTGGCATCTGTGTGGCAGACAGGGCAATGAGCAGAGATTGGCAGATGGTTTATCTACTGCTACTGCAGTGCACAACACACAGTAAAACCCTAATTAGTGCTGTAAATTACTGCTGGGTTGCAATCTCATTGTTGATCCATCTATCTCCAACGATTACAGCCTGGGATAATACACAAGAAATTGCTTTTAAACATCCTTGTGTCCTTTCCCAGCCCCTCTGAGCACAGGGCACACAGAGCAGTGCTCAGAGAGGTGAGTCCTGCTGCCTTGGCCCCTTGCTGAGCCTCAGCAGTGGCATCTTCATTACCTTCCACACTATCCTGCAGCAAATTTTCCCTTTGGATCCCTGTCTGCTTTCCATGCTGACAGGAACTCTGGGGCAGAGACAGGGATGGACCTTCTCTCTCAGCAGCTCCTTCTCTCCTGACAGCCCAGTGACCTTCCCTGCCCTTCTGCTCCTGTTGCCTCATCCAACCTCTCCTTCCCTCCCCAGGCACTGCCAGTCTTGGGCCCTGCTGCACTCAGGAGAGCCTGCCAGGCACTCCCACAGAGCCACATCACAGGGGCAAACTCCCCTCAGGAACCCCAAGACACTGCTGCTTGTCCCAGCAGCTCCTGGGGGCTCCCCAAGCCTCACGAGGTCTCTCAGCAGCAGAGATGCCTCAATGATTTATTAGCTCCTTCCCTGTTGGGGCTACAATGAACTGTAAAACACAGCCCAGGGAGTGGCACCTGAGCCTGAGTGGCAGAACTTGGCTGAGCTTCTCCCTTTGTGAGGCCTCTGTAACAATGTCCCTTTTGCCCTGTGCTCTTACACAACCTCAGACGTCATGGGAAAACGATCTATTCCCACTCCACACATGGTGCTCTCGTGGGCACCGTGTTTCCAGCACAGAATAAAAGGTTTTTCCTCCTTGCAGTGAGGCAGAAACCTTCCCTAAAACCTCTGATACAAGAAGAGCTGCTGCTAAACAGATTTCCCTTGCAACAGCCTCGAACTTCACTTTGCTTCTGGCTGACACAACCAAATGGTCACATCAGCTGATGTACTAAACTCAGGATCTTGCAGAGGTTCCCCTTTCACCCAAGCCCTGCCCTGACACTGCTCCCCCTCTATAAAACCTGATGATTTATCCTTCCATGTGACAGGAAGACAGAACTGTGTCTTTGCCTTCAGTCCCTAACTCAGGACATTTATATGCACTAAACCAGTGTCACACTGCAAAGAACCTTCAGCCAACTGCTCACCAAAGCATCACCTTCAAGAGGGGGAAAAACCAGCCCTGGAGCTCCCATGGGGGAGGTTTTGCTCTGCCAAAGAGGAAGGTTGGAATATCCTCATCTCCAGCCTTTTTGTATTATTCCCTTGTAGAAGCTCATCCAGGAGGGTTGAGCAAAGTTGACTCAAGGCAGGGAACAGCACAGAATTGTCCTCACATAAAGCAATCACAGTGGAAGGGAAAGCAATCCAAGCGTTTTCTGGAGCTGTAAAAGTGACTTCCCAGCAGAACTGGTGGCTGCAGGAGGACACTTCCCCCTCAGCCTGCAGCAGAGTGTGGCCAAGGTTAACCATTAGACAAGCTTCATTACACCTTCCTAAGTGCTGCTGTTTGCTCCCATTACTCAGGTGCTCAATTTCCTTGTAAAGCAAAGGTATTACTACCCTGGACATCACTTCTTAAATGATAAGCATTAAGTTACTCTTCATGGCCAGACCTGATCACTGCTCAGGATGCTGCTCATGTGCTAAGAGAATCAGGCACAGCACTATCACTGCTGCCCCTGGACAGACACTGATCTCATGGCTCTCAGCCACAGCAATTGTACAAAAACCATCCCCTTACAGCATTCACGTGCACTTAGCCTTCCCAGTCAGCCTCCCATTGCAGGAGTAGTCAGAATAATTGAGTCAGTGCTCATTTAAACCCATCTCACAGTCTCAGCCTATGCTGAGCACTGTGGCACCTCCTAATCTGCGAGTGACAGCAGGAACCTGCAGCCCTGATGGCTGATGCATACCAAGTGCTTCTTTTGTCTACAAAACCCTTCCCAACATGAGGTTCTGGTGATGAAAATGCCAAGTGTTGAGCACTGCAGCAGGAACAGGAGCTGAACTCTGAAGCAGAAAGGTGAGAGGTGGAGTTTGTTCCTACAGGACTCCACAGAAACTTCCCTAAGGGAACCACACTTGTTCTGATGCTTGTGCCAAGCTTTCAGGAGGCTTCTGGACTCAAGGTAATACACATCCTCCACTGTTGTTTCAGCTGTCCATGACCAGATGAGAATGGAAAGTCTCCCAAAGCAGGAGGAGACCTCAGCCAGGTGAGGATTGTCTGTACTTCCCTGAGCTGACAGAGCACCACAAGGTACCAAAGCAATGAGCACTTGCACTACACTGAGACAAAGCCAGAATGTTCTAAGAGCAAAACCTCCCAAGAGAGGCACCTTGAGGCTGATTCAAGGGTTTCTTCTGGCCTACTTGCACTCCCAGCCATGCACAAGACACTGACACCACTGGGGCTGTGATGTTCACACTCCCCTCAGCCTCCCACGCTGATTCTAACTGTTCTCTCCAGTTTGGACTAGGAATTGCTTTGCAAACAGCTGTGTTAGTCACTCCAGCAGTTCCTCATACAGAGAAAGGTCTGTTAGCCACAGGAAGAAATGAGCCTTTAGCACAGGAAATAAAAAGATAAGAAGGCAAAAGAGAATTGTGCAGTTATTCTCCAGAACGTTTCTCTCTGTCACCCAGAAGCAAAGCAGCACCAAAACTCACCTCATTAAAATCACAGATTAAGTCACTGTTTAATTAGAGAAAAATCCAAGCCTTTTGTGGACAGGACCTACATTTTTCCAAGCTGTTTCCTCTCCCCCAAGCTGCTTTATTTACCATGGTACAATTAGAGATTTCACACCACTTGGTGGTTTGGGTTTGCAAAACAGGAACATCTTGAGAAAGAGATAAATCAACCAGTTCTGAGAAGCCAAATGGCCACATTGCTGCAAGAGTTCTCCTGAAACATCTGCATTTGGCCTCCTGTAGCACAGACCCAAGGTGCACGTGGAGGAACCAGAGAGCAGAGCTGAAGGAATGCACTGATGGGATTATGCAGCAGTTTCTGACCAGTTTAGCTGCAGCTCATTATCGCTTCTTGGCAACTGTTTCTTCTCCTTTATAAACAACAACATTCTGGTCTGTTTCGTACACTTTCACCTTATACAGAATTCCCACGGGCAGGAGCTGCTGGAGGTTCTCCCAGATGAACACTGCAACGTTCTCTGTGGTGCTGGGAGGGAAACAGGAGCAGAGTCACAACTGAGAAACCTCTCGGGAGCTCTGCCCAGAATGGGCTGGGGGAGGCACCAGGGACACCCTGGGGACACCCTGGAGTGAGTGGGGCTGGACCCAGTGTCTGCAAACAGGGGTGAAACGAGGTCTGAAGAGATCTCCACTGACAGGCTGACGTGAGATGTGAGGCAGCACCTTTCAGATCAAGGACTAAGCCTTGGAGACTGTTCCTTTCCCCTGCAAACCCAGGAGGAGTCCCATCACCCACCTGACAACCTCAGCAAAGTAGGGCACATCCTTGTCCAGGTTTTTGTGGTCGAGTGGGTCCATGATTGCCTCCTGCAGAAAGGGAACAGTGACAATCTGTTCCTGCTTGGGGAGTGGAGCTGAGGGTCAAATAACCATGACCATGGGACTGGGGCAAGGCAACAACATGTGAAACAAGGGTAAGAGCCCTACATCCAGCTGGAGACATGGCACTGCCTCACATCACAGAGCTAAAGCACCTTAGCCTTAAATCATTCCTTAATTTCCTCTTTATTTCCCACCATCTCAGCTCACCATGTCTCCACTGATCCTACACAAACTACTTGAGCTCTAATCAATTCTCCCAGGGGATATGTAGGAAAACTGTGCTGTTACCTGCATATATTCTTTCAGGTCTGTCAGGTTCATAACCATCCCTGAGACTGGGTCAATCTGCAGGGAAACCAAAGGGAGATTAGTAGCTTGGCTACACATCCTTATTACCTGCACAAATCAGAGCTGAATGCCTGTGTTCAGGGCAAGAAAAACAGCTTTCCATTGTCACAGAGTTCCAGCTCTGCTCCGGTGATGCTCCCAAAGGAGAGATACAGCCTACAAACAACTCCAGTGCTCCCACTATCCCATAAAAGCTGGCACAAGGGAGCAACAACTCACTGAGAGGCTTCAAGCAACAATCTAGCATGAAGATAAGCAGAAAAACAGGCATTAAACTGCTTTGTTGAACACCCAAGGACAAAACAGAGCCCAGACTGAGCTCAGGGCATCACCCATCTAAAGAAGGCTCCAGCAAATCCCACTTAGAGGCAAAGTGAACAGGACAGTGGTTATGGGAAAACCTTCCACAGTGATGTGCACACAAACACGGTGGGGAACACAGTCAGAGCCAGAACTTAGCACTGTGGAAGACAAGGAGCCATCCCAAAGTCCTGACACCTCAAAGCACAGCAGAAACCTTGACTGCACTCACCTCTCCACGCACCGTGACTATCACTGCAAAAGAGAAAAGATCAGGTCACCACAAGGCCCTGAAGCTCAGAGCAAAGTACACCCACAACCCACTCACTGCTCACCCACCAGGACTGCTGCAGCGTTCCCAGCACTCAGAAGTGGGGCTGGTTTTATAAAATGGGTATCTACCTCATAAAACAGTGAGCCAGAGTCACCCAGCTCACCAGAGAACTCCTGCTCCAAGGTGTGATGCCTGGAGACACACCAGCACCCCACTGTAGGTGGAGATAAGACTAGATGACTTCTAGGACAGTGTCTGCCTTGCACACTCAGGGTTAGATTCTCTTGACTAGCAAAGTCTTCTGGACAACACAGCCACTGTGAGTTCCCACACTACCACCAGAGCCCCAAGACCACAAGATATGGACTCAGCTTAGATTGGTTTGTGTTGGAAGGGACCTTAAAGACCATCTCATTCCACCCCTGCCATGGGCAGAGACACCTTCCACCAGCCCAGGTTGCTCCAAGCCTCATCCAACCTGGCCTGGAACACTCCCAGGCCTGGAACAGCCACAGCTGCTCTGAGCAGCTTCCAAGTCTTCCGACAAACAACACAACAGCAGAGAAGGAAAGTAAGGGATGGTGTGGTTGACAAACAACACAATAGTAGAGAAGGAAAGTAAGGGATGGTGTGGTCACCAGCTCTCCCAGAACTAGAACTGGTTTGCCTGTAAATCAGCCTGAAAATGAGGGACAGATCTTCAGCCCAGCAATTTGTCTCCCCTGCTGAAGCAAGTGGCTCTGCAGCAGAGGTTTCAGGGTACCTACAGCACAGTGCAAACAGCCAAGGAGCTGGAGAGATCTAATCCTATGTGCTCAGGGTGTAGATAGTAGAACTTGTGAAAACAACATTCAAATAACATTTAACAGGCTGCTTAATTTGCATTCCTTTTGCTTAGAAAAGTCCTCATTCAAATCACCATGATTTGGCAGATTGTAAACGAGTAGATTTGATGCATGGAGTGACATTCTGAGATTAACATTTATTAGCTGTTCAGCTGAAAAGACTGGAAATCCACACAACCTCTGCTGCTGAGGGTGCTTTGTAACACTCTGAACCCCAAACCAGACACTAAAGCTGCCTCAGATTGCTGAGATGTGCCTGGCCCAGATGTCCCATGGGTTATTCCCACCCTGAGAGCCTCTGCCCATCCCTACA
>NW_008675575.1:33046-34761 GCF_000695815.1 Acanthisitta chloris
TTTATAGTTGTGTCCATGCCCATTTGGGTTATTGCATTTCCCAAACAGCTTCAGGTTTTCTTCATCACTCAGTGATTTACTGTGAGAAGGGCAGACAAGGCACGTCAGGATCTACTCCAGACTTTGCTTCAGCTGTGATTCCTTTCTAGCTCTTCTATTCCCCTCCCAAATTTAGCCCACAGCTTGTCCTCCTCGGGAGGCACAAGCAGCACCAGAGCAGTATTTCACACGTGAAAAGATGTTGTTGACAACAATGAGGTTTCTTTGCTGTGGTTTTCTCTGTTTCATAACATCTGCCAAACAGCTTTGCTGGATGAGCCTCCAACACACGACTCATCCCCGAATCACTTGGGGCTCTCAGGAGGAAATGCCTGGAGCAAATTGGGCACATTAATATTGATTGTTAACTAACTCAGGGAGCTCCTCCAAGAGGAACAGAGGACAACTTCCCTCTGAATCCTTCCTTTGACGCAGGTCACTCCTGCTCGAGGGGTGTCCCAGGTCAAGGCACTCTTTGTAGGAACATTTCGAGGGGAAAACCGACGGATTAGGGGCAGAGGGAGATGTCGGGGCTATTCCTGCGGAAACAACAGCTCTGGGAAACCCTCTCGAGCTCTGCAGCCTAGTGGGCACTGCTGGCTCAGAGCTGGGACCGGGCTGAGCCAGGGAAACGGGGAAAGGGATGAGACATGGGAAACGGGGAAAGGGATGAGATATGGAAAACAGGGAAAGGGATGAGACATGGAAAATGGGGAAAGGGATGAGATACGGAGCACTGGGAAGGGGCTGAGACATGGAAAACGGGGAACATCGAAAACAGGGAAAGGGATGAGCCAGGGAAAACGGGGAAAGGGATGAGATATGGAAAACAGGGAAAGGGATGAACCAGGGAAAACAGGGAAAGGGATGAGACATGGAAAACAGGGAAAGGGATGAGCCAGGGAAAACGGGGAAAGGGATGAGATACGGAGCACTGGGAAGGGGCTGAGACATGGAAAACGGGGAAGGGCTGAGATATGAAGCATCGGGAAAGGGATGAGACATGGAAATAGGGGAAGGGAATGAGACATGGGGCATCGGGAAAGGGACTGAGACATGAAAAACGGGGAAAGGGCTGAGCTACGAACACTGGGAAAGGGCTGAGCTATGGAACACTGGGAAAGGGCTGAGCTATGGAACACTGGGAAAGGGATGAGCTATGAACACTGGGAGAGGGATGAGCTATGAACACTGGGAAGAGGCTGAGCCATAGAGCATCGGGAAGGGGCAGAGCTACGGAACACCGGGAAAAGGCTGAGCATGGAGCATGGGGAACGCCGGGAGCTAAAAAAAATTTGTCCGCGGGGGCAGCGGTGCCAGGGCTGTGCCATCCCGGGGCTGTACCATCCCGGAGCTGTGCTATTCCAGGGCTGTGCCATCCCGGGGCTGTACCATCCCGGAGCTGTGCCATCCCGGAGCTGTGCCATCCCGGGGCTGTGCCATTCCAGGGCTGTGCCATCCCGGAGCTGTGCCATCCCGGGGCTGTGCCATTCCAGGGCTGTGCCATCCCGGAGCTGTGCCATCCCGGGGCTGTGCCATTCCAGGGCTGTGCCATCCCGGGGCTGTACCATCCCGGAGCTGTGCCATCCCGGAGCTGTGCCATCCCGCTCACCTGTGCAGGCGGTGGCAGGCGCTGAAGGTGACGGAGCGGGAGAGCCGAGCCAGGCGGGCGGAGC
>NW_008675576.1:0-20265 GCF_000695815.1 Acanthisitta chloris
ATCCACCACCTCTGAGCTTTTCAGTTCCTGACTGAGTCTGCCTGTTATGCTAACATTCTCCTCTAGCTGCTTGGAGAGAGCCCATTAGTATTTGCTGTCTATATGAGATGCTGCTTCGTCATGGCTTGGACGGCGCGTGTCCGTGTGCTTTAGGTTATGCAAAGAAAAACCACATTCTTTTTAGGTTATGCAAAGAAATACCACATTCTTTTACTCAGTTGCTAAACTGTACATGTTAATGTATGTCATCCTTTGCATCTGGTATCGGCGTAGAATTGTAGAATGGTTTGGGTAGAAAGGACCTTAAGGATCCTGTAGTTACAACTCCCCTACCAAGGACTGGGACATCTTCCACTAGATCACGTTGCTCAAAGTCCCATCCGGCCTAGCCTGGAACACTGCCAGGGATGGGGCATCTGCAGCTTCTCTGAGAAACCTGTTCCAGTGCCTCACCACTCTCATAATGAAGAATTTCTTCTTTATATCTAATCTATATGCTCTTGTAGTAAGTCCCTTTACATCTATCTTGCAGGTCCCCTTTAGGTACCAAAAGGCTGTTCTAAGGTCTCCCTGGAGCCCTTTCTTATGCAGGCTGAACAACCCCAGCTCTCTCAGCCTGTTGTCATAGGAGAGGTGCTTCAGCCCTCAATCTTCCTGGCCCTCCTTTGGACCCAGAGAGCTGGATGCAGTACTCCGGGAGGGGTCTCAGCAGAGCAGAGGCAGAATCACCTCTCTCTACCTGCTAGCCATGCTGCTTTGGATGCAACCCAAAATACAGTTGGTGTTCAGGGCTGTGAGTCCACATTGACAGGTCATGTTGAGTTTCTTGTCTGCTGTCACACCCCAAGTCCTTCTGCCTAGGGCTGCTCTCAATCCATTCTCCACCCAGGCAGTATTTGTTCTTCAGATTGCCTTGATCCAGGTGAAGGACCTTGCACTTGGCCTCATTGAGCTTCATGTAGTTCGCACAGGCCCAGGTGTCAAGCCTGCCAAGGTCCCTCTGGATGACATTCCTTCCCTCCAGCACTTGCCAAGGGCATCCAGCAGCCTGTTGACTGCACCACACAGCTTGGTGTCATTGGCAAATGCTGCTATGGGTGCATGCAGTCCCACTGTCCATGTTACTGACAAACATGTTGAACAGCACTAGTCCCAATATCAACCCCTGAAGAATACTACTCATTACTGCTCTCCACTTGGACATTGAGCCATTGACCACAACTATTTGAGTGCAACCATCCAGCCAATTCCTTATCCACCGTGTAGTCTGTCCCTCTCCAGTTTAGAGACAAGGATGCTGTGTGGGGCAGTGGCATATTCTTTGTACAAGTCCAGGTGAATGACATCAGTTCCTCTTTCCTCATCCACCAACACTGTAACCCATCATAGGTGGCCACCAAATTTGTCAGGCACAGATCGCCCTTAGTGAAACTGTGTTGGCTGCCACCAATCACCTCCTTATTTTCCATGTACCTTAGCATAGTTCTGGAAGGATCTGTTCTGTGATCTTAACCATGGGTTAAACAGGCTGCTTTCCAAGTGTGCATCTGTGGTTCTTAAAATACCCATCCAGTCTCCACTGAGGTTTGCATATCATCCATGGTGACTGGCTGAAGCAGCTGCTAGGCCCAAGTGTTACTTGTTATCTCTTCTTGTTTGAGATTCACCTTCACATCAGACTACAGTATCTAGAAGCAACACATGTGGGATCTCAGGGAGCAATAACAAGCTGGGAGGTTGTCCACACCTAAGGGGGGTCTGCTTCAATGGTGAGAGACAGCTTTGAGATGGTTCATGAGAAGCTGCAGAAAGAATTCTTCTTGATGTGTAAGCCAGTAGTTGATACTGGGAGGGGATCTGAATGAGAAGGGCATGTGAGAGGTGCAATATACTGGGAAAACTGGGAGGAGGACTAGCAAAGCATTGGAGGGTAGCAAATAAGTAATTGAAGTAACTCTTTCCAACTCCTTTGAACTGAGGAATATTCTGATAGTCAAAAGCACAGAAAGATAAGCACACAAAAAAAGAACTTATTTTTATCATACAGTGCATGACTGATGTGTTGGCAATGTTTTGTTGTCACTCTGCATGGCTTTTAATTAAGGTTTCCTAGAAACACTTTGGCTACACTTTGTAGTGCAACCCAAGTACAAACAACATCTGCACTTTAGAGCTCTGTGGAGGGAGAAAAAATTGGATTCTGTGGTTATCAGGGATGTCCTGTGCTTGGCCAGGAGTTGTACTAGATGATCCTCAAGGGTCCCTTCCAACTCTGATTATTCTGTGACACTAAGGGACAAAAGTGATTCACCATGACTGAGATCTAACTATGGGAGAGTTTGTAGAAAACCCAAAAAGTATCATGGCAAAGAATAGAAAGCCGAATTGTATTGTTCTTAGTCTTTTCAGTTCCTCCTTTACTTACAGATTTTTGATGTAAAAAAAATAGCAGGGAGCTATGCAAATAAGTTCTGGTTTAGTTCCATCATATTTTTTTTCTCTGATTTCCTTCATTTTCCCAACTTTAAAAGAAAAAGAGAGAAAGGAGGGAGGGTAATGAAAAATAATTTAGTTTAGGGCTCTTAATTAAGGGCCTAAATAAAAGTTAAATTCTTTTATCTCACTAAAAGTATTTTCTTCATAATATTCATTTTTTAATAAAGCCAAAGTTTTTGTGTTTGTTGGAGAAGCAAACCAAACCAATATGATTTGAAACTACAAGCCACTCTGTACTTGACAGAATGGACAATTGGCTCATGTTCTCTAGATATGTCTTTGCTTCAGTAGGTCTAAAGATACAGTATGTGTAAACAAAGCATAGTAACTCCATTATCTACCAAACTGCAGTGCATCTCACAATTCGTGTGGTAGGTTAAAAAACTTGTACTTCATCTGAGTTTCTCATGCATGGAAAATAAATAAGTGAGTTGCTAACAGGCTATCAAGGATGTGAAGCTGTTCTGTCTCCGTCATCTAATTATGAAGTCTTAAAGTGTATCAGGCTAGCAAGTGTACATACATAGAAAGTCTCAGATCAAAGTGTCCCCAGAAAAAAAGAAAAAAGATTTGCTGGAATAAAGTAGCTTCCAAAAAACTCTGGATAGCTGCAGTGTTAGTGGAGCCAAGCGCCCTGGAAGCTGCCAGCCGTGTTGTGTGTCTTTTGGCACCTCTGCAACATACATAAATAGCTGGAGACCTCTCTGCAGCCAGGAACAAGTTAGATGAGAAAAGGCTCTGTTTCTAAATTTGAAAAGAAAGCTGTAAACAACAGGCATGCTGATTTTAAGTATGCCAGGGGACATCAGGAATCTGCCCTTTGGTTCACTCTGCAGGCAAGGTCAGCTTTCCCTCTGTTTTGTTTTGTAAACACAGACAGTGCATGACCACAGTCTGGGACTGCTCTTTCAAGAGGATGAAATCCCAAACCGGGAAGATGAAATTTATCCTAGTGTTATTGAAAGCCCCACACTCAAACCTTTGCTTTAATAAGGCTTTGCTTACCAATTGTCCAGAGTGGCTGCCTTAACAAGGCTGCCATGCAGTTCCTGTACTTAATCTAGCCTCCAAAGATATCAGACAGGGTTATTTTTAGGGGAAATCAGAGCAATAAATAAAGATCTTGGGCCATGGGACGTAGTGCTAAGATAAGTACATGGCAATTCACTACAATATGAGCAGAGAAAGAGTTCACAATCCTACCCCTGTCCAGGACCACCCTGTATTTGGCATCTGACCACATGAAATTTATAACAGGGCTTAGATGTCTTTGCTATTCCCTAGTCCTATTCAAATGTCAGCCATAATTCGAACACCCATGAACCCTGCACACTCCACACAGTGAGCTGCAAATTCTGTTTTAACCACTTCTGATCCAGTCTGGAGAGAGCAACATGGTCTACTCATGAGAAGCAAAGCTGTAAGTTAAGCTGTCTTTTCTCAGATTTCCATATCTAAAGAGTCAGAGTCTTATTTGAAATGCTTTAGTTGATACTTAACTGAAAAAGTTGCTACATTATTTTGCAGAGGCATTTGTATAATTTCATAGAATCATAAAACCATTTAGGTTGGAAAAGACCTGAAGCTGCACGTCTATATGTTCATGTACCTAAAGAGAAGCATAATCCAACAAGACAACTGAGGATTTTTCCAGCCACAGTGTTAGGTCAATGACATTTAGTTCCTTTGGAAAAAAAAATTCTTGTATAGTACACTAGGAGCACAACTGCAGACAGTGGCTACCTAGGTGGTATTTTGCATCAGTAAAAACTGGAGCTGAGTTGGCAGCTGCACGTGGTGCTTTTCACACCTCACCAGCTCATAACCACTAGAGTAACTTCTCAATTATTCCTTCCTGCAGAGAAGGTTGTGAACTCCGGAAAAAAACATAAACCAGTGCCTAATCTCCCAAATTTCTCCAAGTGCTTCCTTTTATTAAGCCTTTTGGCTGCTTTTTTTTGCATGCTTTTTTGGTTCACTGAAGTGACCCTTCAAAGTTTTCAACATTTTACAGGGGAGCTCTGACTACAGGCAGTTTTTCTTAGCTTGTTTTACTAATACATTTCAAATACTATTCTTGTTTCACCAATATTCTACTTCCATCTTTGTAAAGCTAAATAGTAGAAGAATGATTTTTATACCTTTTTTTTTCTTTTTGGGTCTAGACTTGACATTGGAGAGAAAGGTTAGTTCAATGGGCCACCAAAATATTTGCCATGACACTTCCTGTTGTGGTATTTGAGAGGATGCTCTTTCCTCCATCTGTCTAGTTATTTTACCCAGCTGCTTTTTCCAGAATCCACAGCCCATTTATCACAAATAGTCCAGGAGTATTCAAACATCTGTGCAAAGCACATTTTCCTCAGAGATCTTGTCATGGTCTAACTGCAGCTGGCAACTAAGCAACTAAGCACCACACAGCCAGTTGCTCACTCACCCCTAGTGGGATGAGGGAGAGAATCTGAAGAGCAAAAGTGACAAAATTAGTGGGTTGAGATAAATACAGTTTAATAGGTAAAGATGAAGCCATGTGTGCAAGTAAATTAAACTGGGCTCCATCCATCCCTCCCTTCCTCTTCCCCCAGCCTCATATGCTGAGCTTGATGCCATGTGTTGTGGGATATCCCTTTGGTCAGTCGAGATCAGCTGTTGTGGCTGTGTCCCCTCTCAGGTTCTTGGCTGGTGGGGTGGTGTGAGGCAGAAAAGGCCTTGACTCTGTTTAAGTGCTGCTCAAAACATCCCTGTGATATCAGCACTGTTTACAGCACAAATCCAAAACACAGCTCCATACTGGCTCCTATGAAGAAATTATAACTTAACTGCATCCCAGCCAAAAGCAGCACAGATCTCCAGTCTGTTACAGGTTTTGCTTTTCCATGTATTTTCCACAGCATGCTTGGGAGTGTCATGACACTGTTGATTGCACCTGTCACCACAATAAACTCAACTTTATTAGTAGCATGTAATAATGTTTAATAACATATACAGCAGAGCCTGGACACTACAAATGAGATCAATTTCTGTCTCACAAGGGAGCACTGTTCTTACTGTTTTATAGACAGAGTATTGGGCCTTGAAGAGTTTCACAAGAAAACCACAGCAAAACCTGGTTTGTGTTCCAAATCCTTTTTTGTTATCTTAATCAGAGGACTATCCTGCTTTGCTGGCATTCCTCTGGTGCAGTGAATTACAATGTGCTTAATTGCCAAGTAGTGGCATTTTTCCATGCAAGAATATTTTGTTCCCAAATCTTCATCAGAGCTTCAAGACACAAGAAATAACTGTGCTTGAAAGAGCTTTTACTTTAGAACAGCTGTTCAAATGCACATAAACACCCTGCTGAAATGGCTCAGGCTATTTTGCATATGATTTATGTTGGTAAGAGACCTTAATAACCATTTCTACTATGAAATGTCAGCTCATGCTTACAGCAAGTGCTGGTAACAGTTGCAGTAGTGCCAGAATGTTCTTCTGCTTGCTTACCTGCTGAGAGTGGAGATGATGGGGGAATCTGCCTCAGGGACATGTAATGAAGGACACTTCTTACCTGTTGCCTAA
Organism: Acanthisitta chloris; assembly: GCF_000695815.1. NCBI lineage: Eukaryota > Metazoa > Chordata > Aves > Passeriformes > Acanthisittidae > Acanthisitta > Acanthisitta chloris. Next base: position 6,055 of record NW_008675576.1, read on the forward strand.
TTATATTTATCCATTTTTTTCCCTGAGGTTCCTACTTCTAATATCTTTTTAAATGTCCTCTGTGATGAGCATTAGGATGGCTTTGATTGGATTCCTGTTGAAGAGTTTCTGCATAGCTGATGCTCTGGGGTTTTGTTTCATTATCATAACAGAGAAACTATCAGGGCAGTGGGAGACAAAGCTGTTCCCTAAGTATGGAGCTAGGCTAAAAGCTCATTGTGGTGTAGTGGAAACATATTTGAGGTGTGAAAAAAAGAGAGGACTGCCATCTCCATGGCACTGCTGCTCTTCTTAAAGAAGGATACTTTATTTTTCATCTCACATGATGAATTCCTGACTGACAGGCATTAAAATACAGAGATATATCAAAATGAGATACAGCTGCATTTCAGATATCCAATATAACTGCAGGGAAAACTGTATGTGATGATGGTAGAAGCAGATATGTGCATACCCTCTTATCAGATCTTGAGTGGGTATAAATTTGCTCAGAGTGCTGTCTTTCATGGAGACATACCAGTTAGATGCAGATGTTGCCAGAGGTTCTTTAGTTTCCAAGATAAAATGCTCAATTAACTATATATTTAATATCTGCAGTTTGTTCCACCTTATATTTTGCTTCTAAAGCAAATTAATTTCCTTAAGTTCTAGTAGTACAATGCACAGCATTTCTCTATCAGTAGAAATCTCACAATCTCCGTAGTAGTGTTATTGTAGCAGGGCAGCTCTACAGTTGTCAAACCTGTGTCATAGGTACAGGGTGAAAATTGAAAATAGTCTCATTTGTGAATGGTAGTTTGTTGGCTTTTTCCAAACCTGAAGGTTTTGGTGATGATTAGTGAACAAATACTTCAGATTGAAGACTGGCTTCGACACCTGGGGGATATGATGGCAACCAAAAGCATAGTGATTTTGCCCTGAACATCCTGCATCAGATCATCTCTTGCTTCACTGAAGCAGGGGATAATTGCCTGGCCTTGCCCCTGAGAGGGCTGAGCAAATATATCTGCTTGGTGGTGATGAAGGCCAGCAGAGCCTTACAGGTACAGCCATATAAGTGAATACTAAGTATTGTCATTATAGCTTGTTTGTATGTTTCCTTTAATTAGTGTGCACATAGCTCCTGTCACATCCCTTAGAATTGTTTATTGTGGGAGCTGATCTTTTTTCTTTCAACACACCAACTCATGCCTCTTAGCTCTCAGTCATGGACCAGCAAAAAATATGTTCTCAACTGTATTTGGTGCCGGTGTCAGGGCTGTGGCAGCAGGAGGCTGCAGGGTAGCCCCTGTGAGGAGAGGACATGGTGCCCCTTGCTGGGCACAGCCAGTTTGAGATAGCTCCAACTGACCCACCACAGGTCATGGCTGAGCCCTGCAGCCACGGGTGGGCATCTTGCAGAGAATCTCTGAGGGAAAGCAAAATGCTGCCCTGCAGAGAGGAGTGGGGAGGGAAAGTGTGAGAAACAGTTCTGGAAGGTGAAGGAAAGCAAAATGCTGCTCTGCAGAGAGGAGTGAGGGGGGGAAAGTGTGAGAAACAGTTCTGGAAGCCCCGAGGTGAGGGTGGGAAGAGGGAGAGGAGATGCCCCAGGGTTCTGCAAGCCTCAGCACTGCACCCAGGGACAAGTTTTCCATTGGGAAGGTTTTATCGATGATCCTAAGAGGTTGTGTTCTGAGATGAAATGTTGCAATCTGAAAGTGTAAAATGCCACTGGGCTAATTTTTCCACCCCAAAACTGCTGTTAGCATGTTGAATTGAAGACCGTTCTGGTTTAGAAACTCGTAGTTTATAAGGCTGAAGAGTGATAGAAACATAGGAATTCTGGTTTAGAAACTCACAGTTTACAAGGCTGAAGAGTGATAGAAACATAGGAGATGAGTGGGAAACTGTATCTTACATGTTTGTCAGGTCATGATGTGGCTGTGTACAGGCTGATGAAGTGGCAACTTCACATTCCCAGCAGCCTAATTACAGAACCTGCCTCTTTTAAGTGAAGGATGTCACATTTCTAAGCCCAATTAGATCCTTAAGGATGCATGGATGCACCTCATGCCATTTGCAAAAGTGTCCACACATCCTACTTAAGGACAATAAATGAAGTAATTTTCATTACTTGCACTTTGGATTCTTAAATTTTTTTGAAAAGCTAATGCTGCGAGGTCATATATGTCACAGTTTATGTTTATTTTCTGGATTCACTGTCCCTGGAGGTTTTTAAGATGAGACTAGATGTGGCACTTAGTGCGTGGTCTAGTAACCATGGTAGGGTTGGATTTGATGATCTTGGGGGTCTTTTCCAACCCAGATGATTCTATGATTCTATGATAATTTGTACCTATGGTCACAAGTATTACTGGATATTTTCACCATATTGATACCCATCACACAGCATGCAAGCTACAGGATTGTTTTAGAATTGACTATATGGTTTTTAAGGAATTTATAAATATTAATTCTTCCTACTTTCCAGTTCTCACATAAGAGACAGAAACAATACAGTGTATCATAATAGTGTTAAGTAAAGTGTTAATAGATCTGAATCTGGAATGACTTATCTCATGGGGCCTACTGTGATTTCATTTCTAGAGAATTATCCTTCTCATCCAGAGAAATTTGATTCCCAGTGATTGCTTAATCATGCTTCTTACTATAAATGTTTGGTCAGACTAAGCACAGGAATGAAAGCTCATCTTTAACAGAGGTGACCAATCAAGCAAACCAAGTACATGTTGCAGAATGCTCTGACTGAAATACATATCAATACAAGAAAATTGGTAACCAGACAGTTGGTTTTCTTTTCTCCTTGTTAATTCCTTTGGGTATTTTTTCTTCTTCCTTCTCCTCCCTTTTATTTCCTCTTCTTTGTCTTGCCTTCTTCCTTCCTGCTTTCTTATCCTTTCTTTAGGCGTGCTTGATCACAGGTAGAGAACTACATTTTTAGACCTCAATTCAGCACAGGGCTTAAACACAAAACTTACACCTATTGCTGGGTCAAATTGGTAGCTTTTAGACTCCCCTTAGATATGCAATTTAGTAAAAGGAATTGGAAAGAACATGACCATCACTTTTTCTAGGCAACCATCAGAATTTCAGGATGTTTTCTGTATGTAAGCACGATATGAAATGCATTCTGCTACTGAAGGCAAGGAAGAAATCTGGTAAAAATCTCTGCTGACAATCTATAATATGGGATCAAAGAAGTAAGAACTAGCATATGAGCAAAAATTGCACATATTAGTGTGCATTTAATGAAGAGAAAAACTAATGTCTTAGGGTGCTGGAAAAATACTTTTTAGTTATTAATCTGCAAGCTAGTTTCATTTGGCAGAGAAGAAAATCCTTCTGTCTGAGTTTTCTAGCTGAGGTCCCATTTATTCAGCATAATTCAAAACAAAATATTACATAGCCATGCTTGTTTATAGGCTGTTCTTGCATCCCGTGTTCTGTTCTGAGTTGAGATTTGGATTAGATGTTAGGAAATTTTTTTCAGTTTTTGGGTGGTCAGACACTGGAATAGATTGCCCAGAGAGGTGGTAGAGTCACCATCCCTGGAAGTGTTTAAGGGGCATCTGGATCTGACACTGGAGAATATGGTTTAGGGGTTACAGCAGAGTGGTAGGTTAATGGTTGGACTCAGTGATCTTAGAGCTCTCCTCCAACCTTGATGATTCTATGATTCTATGATGATTTAAGGGTTTTTCATTCTCCTGTCTCCAGCCAAGGTTTCCCATGTTTGGCAGTCTGGATCGTGCTGACACACGTGTTTTTAAGTTCTAGTTCTGGTGCAAGGTTAAGTTGAAATGCTTATTGCTGCCCCGTTCTGGAAATGGTGAGGTGTCTAATTATGAATACAAAAATATAAATCTTATTTTCTAGAAGGAATATGATTGAGCAGGTGTCCATAAAGTTTGCAGGTTAGGTTTGGATGTTTTACTATTTTTATATTGTCCCCTAGTGCAAAACCATCTCATATTGTCCTATACAACATCCACCAAGTCTCCAGAGTGGATTACTTGTATTATGGTAACAGCTAGGCCATAAGAGCCTAATAGGGAACAAATTACATTAAAAGCACAGAGTAGGTGTATGAAAGGTTGTGGTGACTGCTAGGTGCTCTGCAACACTTGATGACTAACAGCTGTATACTGCTGTAACTCAAAAAAACAGCAAAAAAACTGCTGCCCTAAGAAAATGCCAAACTTACAAGTAGAATTTTGTTTTTCTTATGGATACATTTGGATGTTAGTTTGAACTATGTATTACCCTATAGAATCAGTGCTCTCATCTGATCTTGAAAACAGTATTCAGACTTAATAATGTAAAAAAGAAACAAAGGAAAATATCCAGGAAACCAAGCAGGTAATTCACTTTCCTTGTAAGACACAGGGTGGTAGGTTTTGTAGATTTCTGATTCATCAGCCTGCCTGCAGCGAGGAGACAAATCTCTGCAGCCACTTCTGGTGCTGGAGCTGTGCCTGGTGTCACTTTGCCATCCTCCAGCCACAGAACTGGTTCCAAGAGCACTACAAGGCAGCTGAGTTAGCAGCCACTCTGGGAGATGTATTTCTGCTATAAAACCCTAGAGATTGTCCTTTCTAAGTTGCTAGAGGCACTAATAAAATCAATAGCTCTTGACATGCCAACAGGCTTGAAAGGCTGTCCTGCAGGTGGTATCCCTGGTGTCCATCAAATTACTATTCATTGGTGAAGAAGAGTGGGAATTTGTGGTTATGTGTGAGTCAGACACCAGTAAGAGCCTGAAATGAGGGAAATGAGGCTGAGAACAGGATTTGTATTATGATTAATGCTATTGAACAGTGCTGGATAATACTTGTTCTTTCTGTGAAGTCACTGCGGGTGATGGCTTGAAAATGCAAATGTTCTCTGGCTAACTGGCAAAAAGATGCCAACTAAGGCAGCTGCATTCCAGACAGGGCGCAGCAGTACCTGCATGTGTTACTGATGCTTCAGCTTTTGGAGGAGAATCATGGAAAAGCCAGGGAGATATACACAGAAATCAGAATGAAGACAGAGAATGGTAGGCAGCAGGTGCTGAGCTCTCTGTATGAAGACTGTAGGCTTCCCCTTCCTGCCTGATCCTTGCTGCTCTGCCCAGCTTCTGCTCTGGTAGAGCACAGAGCTGGCTCAGTCCACTACTTTCTAGGGGAAGGCTTCTACAAATAGATGAGGGGCAACAGCCAACCTGAGAACATGAGCTTGCTGAGAAGCTTGGAAACACACAAACAGTTCTCCATAAAAGCTTCCTGAATGTATCTTTTGTTGAGAATTATTTAAAAGGGATCATAAGGAAGAGTATGAATGGTCCGAGAAGAAAAGAAGGTGCATAATGACCTGGGGTGGATTTGCTTTCATTAAGTACTTAATGACTTCATTTTTTTTTCCACTCCACCTTTCTGATACAATTCAGTGACAGCAGCAGATTTTAACATTGGTTTCTCAGTAGAAGATCAGTCTGAATAGCAAATGTTTATGATAAGTCAACAGGCTGTAGAAACATTTGGGGCTTTCCTCTACCCTTGCTACAAATTTCAACTTGAAGAAGTCTTTTATGCTGTGATGCATATGCTTTTACGCTTTTCTTGGCTGCTCTTTGTGTAGCTTCACAGTACTGTAAGAGGAATATCCTAGAAATAGCAGTCCACAGTAGTGGCAGTGGTTGACTTGTATCTTACACCACTTTGTCAGGTACTTTAGTGTACATTCCCCTCTAAAATTCCACTATATAAGTCTCAAAAATTGAGAAATACAGAAGGCAACATTTGCCGTGCTTCTAGCTTTCCATGGGCTGAGGTTTTTATTGCTGATTGAACATTGTATGCAAAGTATGTGTTCCACTTCTTTTTTTTCCCATTGGCACTCTTCCATTTGAGGCAGGATGAGTACTAAAGTATGAAGTAAGAGACATTGTTGATTATCATTTCAGTTTCATTATGCAGGGAGGTACAATTATGAAACTAAACTGGCTGCCTACACTTTGTATATTAGACCTTACAGGATAAATCAAGACCCTTAAGAGGTCCTAGAAATGAATGTCAGGGCAGGTGATTTTCAGGTGAAGATACCTGCCTTTCCCAGGCCTGACACAACCTTTTCTTACCTATATTTGTTAGGTAGTAAGGCTAGTTCTCTGACTGGCTTCTTCAGCAGGTTCTGACTGAGTGGCAATGTGATGTGAAGGAGCCATTCTTCTATGGCAAGGGAACAGGTTGCTACTGTAGTATGCAGTCTGGCTTGTAGGATGCATTCTGAGTCCTGTGTGCATTGTAGTTTTGACAAACAGTATAAATATTTACAGGCTGTTCTTCCTTCTAACTCTCCAAATAGACTTCTTCATGAGAGAGAGAGAGAGAACTGAATATTATGTGCTTCCCATGCAATCAGCAGGATATGAACTGGGTTTTAACCCTGTGATTGACTCCATTGGATTCATAGGTTTATGGACAGCCATGGCATGACCTTCATCTAAAGAGAGACCTGTGGGCCTATGACTGTGTCACATAATGCAGGCCTGCAGACTGCACTGATTGGTGCTGGTAGAAAGGCTTAATTTGCTGGAAAATGTGTACTTGAGTTTGCAAAGAGCATTGGGGGAATTGAGGGAATATAATTTTGTTTTTAGAGACTTCTGTTTCATCTGGAGTTAATGAAAGGCAATAAGTGTCGAGTGAGAAAGTAACATATTTAGAGAATTTCTTCTCAGGGATGAAAATAATGGCTTCTGAGATGATTAGAAATGGTGTATGTTTATTCTCATTGTTTGTATTCTTATTGCCTAACCAGGGGAGGGAGGGGAATGGGTGCTACTACAGTTTCAGTATATAAATAAGAGACAGGTGTGGCTGTGCAGTGTTCAGTAGTTTGGTCAGGCTTCCCCTTAAGAGGGGTGATGAGCACAAATAAGCTGGATACATTTTGCTTCAGCAGATAACCATTGGTCTTCTGAGCTTCCTGGACAGCATCCTTACAATACTGACATCTGCCCTGAGAGGAATTAGATTTAAATCAGCAGCTGATTTCTACAGCCACTGAGCATCACATTAGATTGTACCAGCTTTTGTCCACTGTGAAACTGGACCATGTGTACCTGAAATGTTATCAGTCATGTTACAGCCACGGTGAATCACTCATTGCCACAGACAGGCTTAGTCCCTGTTCTCTCCTCATCTTTGCAAGTGTTTTCCCTCAGTTTAATTTTAGTTTGTATACTAATAGTAGCTGTTACTAATTTTTGTGGAATTTATTTTTCATGCCATCTTTGTTTTGTTTCTTCATCTCTACTATAGCTGCCTTTTTGTCATTATAAAATGATCAAGCAGGTTGACACTTTTGCAGTAAAATAGAAGATAGAAGGGAAAAAATGAGTGCACAGGTACCACCAAAATTGTGGCCCAAGGGTAATTTTGCTAACAGCAGTTTCCAGTTTCATGAGATCAGTTCTTAACTGAAAATCATTCCGACCTATTATTTTATACAAAGGTTTATTATTACTAGAGAACAAACTGAGTGAATATTCCCTTGTGTATCTACACACACCTACACACTTTTATAAGTTATTTCTTCTTCCTTTTTTTAACCTATAATAACGAGAGAAATGTCCAAGTGAGAATTATGGCTTGGCAGAAATTGCAATTATTTTAGGTTGAAAGGATTTAATTATGTTACTATGTGAAAACAATTCTTTGCTCCCAAATCAGAAAGGGCCATATAAATCATCTTTTAGCCAATTATTTCCCCAATTTTCTTCTTTGATGAAAGGATGTGACTGATTGTTATAAGCTAGTTACATTTAATACCAGTGTGCTGAGAGAATGTGGTAGGGTGCATGGGCAAGGGACAAGGTTTATTGGCTGACTAAGCTATTAGCTGTTTTTAATGACCTGTTTGGCCTTTAATGGTACCTGAGGTAGGAGTAATTGCTTTTCCCAACAGCAGAAGGCTAGGAACAGCTTTCCCTGGCAAGACTTTGTACAACAAGGTATTTTGAAAATCCATATGATTTTGAGAGGCCATGTGACTGCAACACAACTTTTCCAGACAGTGATTTTCCCGGTGTGATAAGGCTGAAGCATTATGGAAAGGTGGTTTCACAAACTGTATTTCTGTGTTGGCTCCCAAAATGTCGGAGCATTAAAATATGACAGTTCAACATGTGAAAGTAAGAAAATACCAGAAAGCTACACAATTTCTATCTTCATTATCAACACCTGTAGCTAAGCTACTTTTCTTGGTCACCCAAGAAAGGAAGAAGAAAGGATATTTGCAATACTCACTGCCAGATGACTGACCTAATATTGTCTAGGAGGTCCCTATTGATGAAAAATCTGTACAAATACCTTCTCTGTTGGCTACTTTTTGCTGATAGAAAATCTGTATAAATACCTTCTCTGTTGGCTACTTTTTGCAACTGAAGTAAAAATCATACAAGGTTCAGGAAATAAAGGAGCAGATCCAAAGTAGCTCATTATTCTGTATTTTAAGCATCTTGTGTTTCCTGTTCTCTTTTCTTTTTGTTTTGAAGGAGAGTGTTTCTGGTGACAGCCTGTGGAGTGTGTGTGTGCATAACAACACATACTCTTTAAAAGACTGCCCTGACACTGGCCCTGGCAATGGTCTCCTGTCTTTTAAACCTAAATCTTCAATTAATCTGTTATGGGTATAGCTTCATTTAAGGAAGTTATCTGAAATTTTTACCTTGTAAGGCATCATCTTTGTTTAATAAAGCTGCTTTGATCTGAACTAAGTAGGTAAACTGCTCTGTAGGTGATTAGATTAAGAAAAGGATACATGATAAGAAGAAAATGATTCTTCCTGTTGCTAGCTGCATGATCTGCTCTGGCTGTTGATAACTAAACCAGAGAGCTGTATTGTCACTGTCAACCCTGAACTGTCAGGTCAGTTGTGGGCAAGATTTTGCCTTTCAGTGCTAATGAAGCCAGGGACAATGTTAACAGTTTTCATCTGTAAGGGGGATTTCTTTTACATTAATGTCATCTTCCTTATTTATTTTATTCAGGCCTGTGAAAATTAGGGAGCAATGATTTATTCCTTCTGAAAGCCTCAGGGGCTGGGAATGTGTGATAAGGTGAAGTAGTTGAGCTTATATTGAGTTTACACTGAGTTTACATATTATTTCCTGCACACTTTTAAGTGTTATTCTTGCAACCTTTCAAGAAACAAGTATCAGTGTTAAATGTTGCATTTTGAAGATAAATAATCCTTGGAACTGAATGTTATGCCACCAAATATGCTCAGCTAAACTATATGCTGGTTGTTTCTAAATGGACTGTGGTCACCCTTTGCAGCCCCAAGTGGAATTGGTTATGGAATGGACTAGGCACAAATAAATAAATGAAAGCCAAGAATGTAGAAAAGGTAGCTCTTGTGTTGGAGAGCTTGTTGCATTTGCATTAAAAAAATGCAGAAAAGTAGAGAATCTGGTACAGACACACAGGTCTGTTAGGTTCTTTGGAATGAGAGCTGTTCTTTCCCACAGCTTTGCATTGGGTGCTAGATGGGCTTGTAACTTAAATTCAAGTTCAGGAGTTGCAGCCAACTTTCAAATCACCCATGTGCTGCCTTTCCCTAAATCCCAGACTTCCTGTAAACTAAAATAGAGTGAGCAGCAGTTTGAATACTTGGTGCATCATTTGTCTTTGAAAAGTGCAAGAGAGACCATCCATTGAAACAGCTGCAAGGTATCATGTCACATAGCTTCTCTAAGAGATCCCCCTCCAGACAATCCAATACCTGCCCTCCCCTTTCTGCCACTCCTTTTCTGGGAAATAATATACTAGATCAGTTAGATCCAATATCTCATGAGAAATTGAAGCACACTGCAAATTGATGAGTAATGAGATTTCATTTTGTATAAACCCACCTTCAGTAGGGATGGAATAAATTGTAATTGCAGCTCAGAGCTTTATAATTGTTTGGGAGATATCAGGGGGGTTTGAAACGTATTATTTTCGTATCCCGGTGAAGATTTATAACAAGGGACATTAGATGTATTTTTTTCGTATCCCAGTGAAGATTTATAACAAGGGACATTAGATTTCGTTTTGATCTACATTTGTAATTTTTACTTGATATTTGTTGAAAATGACCAAAGGAAACAAACAAACAAACACCAAACACCAAAAACCAAACCAAACCAACAAAATCCAAAACAAAACCCACTTCTTTCTTTGGTGGCCAAAACCAAATGGGGGAATTCTGTTCTGGAAGATCTGCCAGCCCATGGTGCAATATGCTCTGATAGTGTGTTAGAGGGCAGCATGTGAGAATCACCCTCAGTAAGATGCTGTGAGAAGCAGGGATGGTGTTCACTACCTGTTGTTTCACAGTCTTTTCAAAATAAATCCAGTATGCAAGTAGAGGAAACATTCCTTAGAGCAGGATTCCTGTTGCAGTCATGGTGCTAGCACACTATGATCCTGGATAAATCCTTTCCCTTAACTTAAATTCATTTTCAGGAGGCATTGAATCAGCCATTAAATGGTATTTGCTTTTGTTATCATGAGCTGTTAATGACTAGGAAATGCTTTGTGTTCTGTAGACGAATGGCACCAGATTTATTGAATACAATGTGCTGCATAAAGTGCTGGGCTTATTTGAAAGGGCTAGATGGAAAAGGGCTGATTATAGAGCCCTTTGAAGTCTGTGTTAAAAGTTTTCATAAGTATCTGTGAGCTCTGGATCAGATAACCAGTGTGGAGGGAGGAGTGGTAAAGAAAAATCTTGTGCAAGGTCATCATCTACTTGCTTTTAAACAAGGAACCAAGCTGGTGAACTTGTGATTAATTGCCCTTTATACTGTTACTCAGAAAACAGGAAGGTGAGGGAAACTCTCTGCATCATCACTGCCTGAATTTGTCTGTCTGCAAATGATGATCCACTGATGAATAAAACTGGAAAGAACACTCTATGCTGCAGCCCCGCTCAGCAAATCCTCTCACAAATAGACCCTCCAGCTACTCAGAGTCACGTTGTCTGGATTATTTCAAGGGTCAGTGCCTGGGTGAGGAATGTGACATCTTGGGCCACTTATGTAAGCACCTAATCATGTAACAGGTGAGCAGGGAGTCCATGTACAGTGTAAACAAATCCCTTTGCCATTTTCCCCTGCATTGTCAGGCTGATTCTAATGAAGAAAACATGCAAAGCTGAAGCCAGGGGATCAAGGCTTGGAGCCTACTCGGAGCTTCAAGAGGAAGTGCTTCAGTGAGAGCCCTTTTCAGAATGTTTCAGGTGAAGACTAAAAGATTTCCTCTGCCTCCTGTGTCTCATCTGCTAGTTCACTTCTGCACTATCTGGCCTGGATGCTGGAGATACCTGTGCTCTGAGGAGAGGAGAGAGAGTGACTGACTCCACATCTTGTAGCATGGTGCCAGGAGCTAAGACCTGTGTGCCAATTGTTATTTGGTCCCTGTTTAAGTTTCAATGTCTTAGTTTCTTGTCAGTGAGCGATATATTATAGAAGAGGCTATGTTCATTCGGTGCATCCTGAAGGAGGAGCTGGCTGTCTTCATTGTCTCTGCTACAGACTTCTCCTTATCTGGAAGCCAGTTAAGCACTGACTGCAGACAGTGGAAATGTGCCCCTGACTGCACTTAGTCCCTGATGAGTGTGCACATCAGCTCATATTCAACAGCTTTCCCCCCCTCAGTGAATCTGTGTAAAAGAGGAGCTCATGCGTCTACTTCCTATCATAAAAAAAAAAAGAACATTTATAATGGGTACCTCTTAATTGTTCAAGACTAACAATTTACTCAGCTAGTGCACACCATGGATTCTGGCAGGTGTTTTACATCTTTTGCAAGTTTCTCTCCATCTATGTGCGGTGTACTGTTATATCTAGTAAACTCAACCTGTTCTTTAAAAAAGAAAGACATTTCTCCATGTTTACTGGGGTTCTACTGTAGTTATCATCAATAAGAATATTAAGTAATTAGTTGCATTTTCTTGAGGGAAATATGTATGTGAAAGGAGAGGCATTGCTTGAGGCCAGATGGATATGTTTTAGCCAAGTTTCATGAGCTGTTTCATTTTTTGATGTGTGCTTTCTCTGGCAAGCACAGAGTTAAAGGCAGTGTTGTGAATATTTAATGTTACATAGTAAATATTTTATTAGTATTATTAATCAGGTTAGAGAGAAAGAATAGAAAATTAATAGCTTAGGTTAAGCTGATGTCAGAAGGCATTTAACTCTTAGAGCTAATATATTTGCCACATTTCCTAGTTGACCACAAAATTGTCTCATCACTGCACAACACTTCACCGCTCTGCTGGGCTGTTTCCCTCTGTGCTTGTAATATTTATCATTATTTTGTCCATTAAATCAGTATCCTTTTAAACAGATTTTCATAGCTTGGGTTCTCCCTGTGCAGTGAATATCTCATGTCTTGTCTATCTGCATGTTGCTTTAATATTAGAGGAAGACAAATAACCAAAGAAGCAGCAGTGCTCTGATGCTGAGTCACAGTGAGCAGGAGGTCTTTTTCTCTGTGTGTGTGTGTGTGTGAGTGCATCCTCCCACTGCCTCTCTAAGTAGGTGTGCAGGGAGAGTTTCTCCCAGCTAGTCACAAGCAGGCAGTACACCTGGAGGCCACACAAGGACCAAGGCAGAGGGAGAGAGACAGAAGCCTTTTAGACATCTTTAGGAGATCCAGAGGTGGATCTTCTTTATGTAACACCTACTGAAAACGTCCATAGAAGTACAGAAATCTCAGAAGGAGACATACTCCACTGAGAATCAGTGGCAAACAAAGAATTGTGAAAGTTTTCTCTTGTTTGCTCCTGTTTGAACGACTCCAAGTACAAGCCTTCAGCACTCAAGCAGACAAAACATCCAAGTTGTTTGCAGCAGCTGTCCATGCGTTTCACTGCTAAGCAACTGAGATTTTTTTTCCCCTTCCTTTAGTCTGTGCCTAACCCATCTTTACTGGAAACACAGTGGTGAGACAGTGGAAACAATTTAACAGGATTTGCAAGGAAGGGAATGATGTTATACTAAACCTGACTCACGGTAAACCCACTAAGCCCTGCGGAAAGTCTTAGTTATGGCTTTGGGACCTTAGATTTGGTGTTGAAAAATATGACCAGAATAGCTCAAAAATGAGGCAATTTCTGCCTTACTGAGGATTTTCCATTGAGAATTCCTGTGCAGGGTCTGCCAGTATCTGATGTGCTTAGCCTACTGTATGAAGGCTGCCTGGATCACCACTATCTGTGCTGTGCTTTTCATTCGCTCACTTCTGGACACAGTCCAGTGGCCCTGACGTCCCTCCATTGATTTCAGCTTGCACTGGATTAAGCCCAGCAGTTGCCTAAGCATATTCATTTCATAGTTGTTTGTGGTTATGTTTTGGAGATTATAAGGGTACTGACTGTTATAAATATCTGGCTTTATAAAAATGCAGTGCCTTTACCACGTTCTCATGCCTTTATTATTATCATTATCAAGTTACCCTTTTTAATCACTCTGTGGTTTAAAAGTGGAAAAACCTTACAAAAACATAGCAGCCTCCTCCGTAGAAGAATATGATTTAATGGAGCATTTTGTCTTGGTTTGTGAACATTTACCCTGATCTACTAGCCAGCGCCAGTTCCAGCAGGTGGGTCTTAGGTCACAGTACTCCACACTTAAAAGTTTCTATAAAGCTCTGTGAAAAGCTGTGCTAACTATAACAGTGACTATGCCCATATGTCACTAGCTATCTATGGAGGCAAGTTTCGAGAACATGGAGCTAAAAAGGGCTCACATTTTCTTGGCTACTGTATCACGCAGTTTTACGTCAACATCTTCAAGTTACATCTAGCTTTGACCTTCAGTGTCTGGCTTGGGACTTTCCAGAGTGATACTCTTTAAATGAGCAGTATCAAGAGCTTGGAGCCTGAAGTCTGGTCTCTTTTGTATGGGCTATGATGGGAGATGGGTATACAATTGCACTGTGTATTAAAAGAAGCACTTCCACAAAGAAACCGAAGTACCCAGTTAGGTGCCTTGGCACATCTCTTCAAACCTCACGCAGCAGATGTTTCAATCAGATATACCTGATTTCTGTAGGTGCATGCCGTGAAAATCCTGACTAATTTATGCTGCTGGACATAAACTCAGCAGTTCAGTTGCTGTTTGCTCCAACCTTAAAACCTGACAGGGTTCTCAGGCATCTTTTACCTGCAGGACCCAAT
>NW_008675576.1:20301-31166 GCF_000695815.1 Acanthisitta chloris
TGGTTAAGACTAAGAACCATCTTAAGTTTCTTCCACTGTATGATTTAGAGTAAGAATTTACCTTCTGATTCTTCACATTGCCCCAAACCTGATGGTGTTCAAGGCCAGGTTGGATGGGGCCTTGAACAGCCTGGTCTAGTGGGAGGTGTCTCTGCCCATTGCAGGGGGGGCTTGGGACTAGATGATCTGTAAGGTCCATTCCAGCCCTTTAACATACTATGAAACTATGGTTTTCCACTTGCTAGAAACTATTAGGCTGCCTTTTCTTCTGGGCTGAATTGCTTGTTTTGCTGAAGTCCTTCTCCTCTGCATGAAAAACTTAGTATTTTTTAAAGCAAATTTCTTTTTACAGTTGAAATATGAATTATCAAGCTACTCTCTGTCTTTGGGGTCTCAGCACTGTTGTGGCCTTGCACAAGAAGTTACTTTCTTCTGAGATGAATAGAGACAATAGGCAAAACAGTCCTAGTTCTTGGAGGAGGTTAAGGGATGCTTAACCTCTCCCAGTATCATAACCATGGAAGTCTCCCTATATTGAGCAGGACAAAACTATGTACACACACAGATGCATGATGTTTGCTACTTCCTGATAGCCTTCCACACTTGGGAGACCTTTCCCTCTTTATAGGAAGAGCCATATAATTTGAGGGACTGTATGAGAGTGTTTAAGAAAGTTTTTCATTTACTGCATCAGCACTAGTGAGTAGCTGTGACTAAGCAACTGCATACCATAGCGTCTTTCCCTGATGGAGTGACTTCGTTTTCCTCTTCTGAGTTGGTTTTACTCTTCTGAGTAAAAACAGCGTGTCTTTGACTGTTTAAATCCTGCATATAGTACCTTCAGCCACACTTACTCCCTGCAATGACAGGTGTGAGGTAAGACAGAATAGAAGAAAAAGGATAATAGCAATAATTTATTATGGAAGCTTTGAGTTAGAAACATCTATTCTTACACCCTGTGAAGAGTGTAAAATGAAGTACACAAAATCTCTTGGGTTAGTAATAACACAGCAATGCAAGTGAATCACAGCTTGTATTTTTCCTGTATACAAAGTATATGTCTTATATTCTAATATAAAACTGGTAAGTCTGGTCAGGGACGATATATCTGGCAGCTTCTTAGGTCAGTGTCTGTAAAGCATTTTAGTCAGGCATTGGAATGGGCTGCCCGGGGAGGTGGTGGATTCACTGTCCCTGGAGGTTTTTAAGATGAGACTGGATGTGGCATTTAGTGCCATGGTCTAGTAACCACGGTAGGGTTGGACTTGATGATCTGGGAGGTCTTTTCCAACCTGGTTGATTCTATGAATCTATGATAATCCAAGTCTCACTTTGATCATTTAAGAACATTTTCCCTCGCTGCAGTGGAACTGTGCAGTGGTATCTGGGGAAGGTGTCATTTTTATCATGTGTGTTGGCCCTGCTGCAGTGGAACTGTGCAGTGGTTTCTGGGGAGGTGTCATTTTTATCATGTGTGTTGGCTGCAGCACTTTACCAGTCAGTATTCCATGGATGATAAGTGCAGCCTTAGTTACTTAGGGGCAGCAGAGTAGCTCCACGGCTCTGTCCTGAAAGACCCTAGCTTTTCTAGAAAATAAGTAACTAGGAGTTTGCCTAGACCACTGGTGCACCTTATCTCTTCAGTAACCATTTCCAGAAGAGTGTAGACAGCCAAGTCCTGTCCACAACAGGCTCATTGACATCATCTGACCTGATCAAAAGCCAAGGTAGGTGGAATGTTGGTTGCCTGTTGTGGAATTGTTACGTGTTGCCACTCCCAGAAGATATATTAATATTTGATGGTCACCTGAATAGGGAACTTAGTGCTGTTTGGTGCATTGTGATGACTGTGCTGACTGGGAAGCTGCCATGCTGCTGTGTTAGCTCTGAAGGGACCTGAGCAGCAGCAGAGCCCTGAGGAGCCGGGCAGGATGCCCTTGGCATCAATACTCTAGGCAAGCATAAAATGCCAGAGTGTGGAGCCAGCACTATCACACTGTGATTCATCTGATCTATATATTTAGAGGTATCTCCCAGTCTTCTCCTCATCATAATATCTTCAAGCCTCACTGTTGTCATTGCATTTATTTGTGCAAGATGTCAGTGATGATTACTATCCCTGATTTATGGAAAGAGAGATGAGATGCAGAGAGACACAGGGCATGTTTCATCTGTCCAAGTTACACATGAAACAAAGCAGTCTTGATGTTAACTGAGCTATCCTGGAATCAGGCAGGCTGTGTTAGCTCAAGTATGTGCTTGGATTAATTAGCAGCCTGGGAACAATGAAAGTATTGCTCTGAAAATATGTTAGCATCTCCGTGTGTGGCTTTTAGGAATATCATCCTGCTTAAAACTTACAGAATAATCTTTAGCCTTGTTCTGCAATGTGGCATGGGAGCATAACCCAAGTGACCTTCTCTGCTCACACAGAGAGTGGATGGCCAAGCAGGAGCCTCTCGAGTCCCTGGCTAGCACTTTAACCACTGGGCATTCTTTCCATAGAGACTGTTCACAGTGGGACTGTTCATGGTGACTTATAAGAGGGTTTTTCACAAGAATAATCATGTTGCAGTCCTGCTGTGTATGCTTATTCCCCTGGATTCCCTTATTTTGTGAAGGTTTCTTTCTTGCATCCATTCTTTCCTCTCTTTCTTTTTGCTGTGAAACAGTCTCTGGCATGACTCAGACATTTTTTTGCCTTGCACAGCATTCAAGATGCAAATTGCAGCTTGAACAGCTTGTTGGGAGCATGATGCTCTAAAAAGAGTAGTGGATTTGTTCCCTGAATTGGAGGAGTTAGCAGGAATCAGTTAAAGGCTTTTGCCTAGGTGAAGCCTGGTAGGTGACATAGGTGTTTCTACACAGTGCTTTCTACCTGAAAGCCCTAAGAAACAGGTGGTTGTAATTATTTTTGCTGGAATTATCTTCAGGTTCATTATCCTGTGCCCAACCCTCTTCAGTTTTCAAGATTTTGTACAATTAACTGCTTCACCAGCAAAGCCTCATGATGAATATTCCCTCAATTTGTTTTTAATTGGAGTGTTCATATATCATCAGTGTAACATTTAAAGAAAAAATCAGCTCTCTTCCTACTGTATGGATGACTGCATATGGGTTTTGAGCGTGTATTTCTTCTGTCCTTCTCCCTGTGAGGGCTTATGCTATGTTTAGGTGTGTGCCTGGCTCTAGCATTCAAGTATATGGCTGAAGGGAGGACCGTGTCCATTGTACCAAGCTGATGCTTATAATGAGGCAGATGTCACCTTCTTATCCTCTCCCATCCCCTATCAATCTCAATTTCTAACAGTTTTTTTTTTAATTGTCCATACAGAAATCAGGAAAGTACAGTATCTCGTTACAGGTGAGGAGTAAAATACACTGGGGTTTGTCTGCATCATGTGCTGCATGGCTCACCATCAAGCCACACCTAGTAACACCAAAGAAAATGCTAAGCAAACTTCCTGAGATACAGAAATCATGACAGAACAGGCTAATTTACCTGTCTCCTCTAGAAGGGTGTCAAACAGCATTAGGCTGTGTATCAGGAAGATCTAGGTCTCAGCAGAAAGGAGGACCCCATAGTAGAAAATAGTCTGTTTTCTGATGACAGCTATCTGTGAAGCACTGGCCATTTTTGATAGTTTTTAATTAACTCAACAGGAGAAGCATGATTCTTAGTGCCATGCTCTGGCCAATTGGAATTAGACTGCTCCAGCAAGTTCCAGTGTGGCAGCACCACACTGCAGTCTGCTCTCTATTACAGCTAAAATCTCTGGTGACAGAGGAAAATTCAGAACCAGCATGGGAACTGAGACATGTCTTCCATGGCTCATCCTTTTCATCCAGAGTCTTTGTCTCTGAAAGCATTTATATCTTGATTTTCTTCAGTTCTGCTCATCCCACACTGCATGATTACCCTCTTTGCTTATTTGGCACGGTCTTCCAAGTAACAGACTGAAGACTGAGTCAATTTTTTAATAGAGCAGGCATGAGAATAATACATATCAGTCACTTGCTGTTTCTCTCTTTTTTGTTTCATCAAAAGAGTTAATTCATTAATGCATTCATGCTGTAAACTTTCAGCTCACAGAAGTGTAACAACAGCTCATTATCTTTTCAGGTATTCATACAGCACATTATGGAAATATGTTATTAATTTTATTGAATATGTATATAGAATTTGAGTGTTGTGATACAAGCAAAAGTATCTGATTTTGCAGAACCAGAGTTGTTTAAATCTAACTCAAGTAATGAGATCAACAGGCACAACAAATTGAGAACAAGTGCACAGATATACAGCTTAAGTAATTTGATAACCTTCTATGATAAGGTCACCCACCTAGTGGGTGAAGAGAAGGTGGTGGGTGTAGTTTTTCTGGATTTTAATAAGGCTTCGGATAATGCCCTTCACAGAATCGTTTTGGGTAAGTTGTCTAGCTGTGGGATGAATGGGTTTATGGTGTCCTGACTAAAGAACAGGGTGAAGGGCAGAGCTCAAAGGGTTGTAGTGAATGGAGCTACATCTGGTTGGCAACCAGTCACCAGCAGTGTTCCTCAGGGCTCAGTCCCAGGGTCAGTTCCGCTCAATATATTTATCAATGATCTGGATGCAGGAGCTGAATGTACAATTAGCAAGTTTGCTGGCAGTACTGAACTGGGAGGTGCTGTTGACCCTCTTGGGGAACAAGAGGCCTTGCAGAGGGATCTGGATAGACTGGAGCATTGAGCTATGATTAATAGCATGAAATTTAAGAAGTCAAAATGCTGGGTTCTGCACCTGGGATGGATTAACACCGGGCTCAAGTATAAATGAGGAGAGGAGTGGCTGGAGAGCAGCCCTGCAGGTGGGGATCCAGGGGTGCTGGTTGACAGCAGGATCAATACAAGTTGTCTGTGTGCCCTGGAAGCCCAGAGGGCAAACCCTATCCTGGGCATAATCAGTAGTCAAAGAGGTGATTAACCTGCTGTGTTCAGTGATGGTGCAGCCTCATACCAAGTATTGTGCAGCTCTGGGCCCCACAATTTACGAAGAATGTGAAGGTCCTTGAATGCATCCTTAGGTGCACAACAAATCTGGTGAAAAAGCTGGAAGGCATGTCCTGTGGGAAGCGGCTAGGGACTTTGGGCTTGTCTAGTTTGGAAAAAAGAAGGCTGAGGAGCAACTTCATCACTCTCTACAGCTTTCTGAGGAGGCAAAGTGGAAAGAGGAAGGTGCTCATCCCTTCTCCCCGGGACTCAGTGGTAGGACAGATGTGAACAGTTCAAAGCTACACCTGAAGAGTTTCGGACTGGACAATAGGAAGCACTTCTTTACTGAGAGGGTGGTCAGATACTGGGATAGGCTTCTTAGAGAGGTGATCAATGCCCCAAGCCTCTCAATGTCTAAGAGGCATTTGGACAATGCCCTTAATATGCTTTAACTTTTGGTCAGCCCTGAAGTGGTGAGGAAGTTGTTGTAGGTTCCTTCCAGCTGAAAATAGCCTGTCTTATCCTATCCTTTCCTCCATCCCTGAATAGATTCAGCTAAGTCTGAAAAATCTTGGTCAGCCTATTAAGCTGACCACTGGGTGTAGATGGCTGTTAGTATAAGGAAGATATGATAATAGTGGAGTCAACAGAGAGGAATTCTTGGTATTGGAGACAGGTTTTTGCAAAGGCACCAGGATAGTGTTTCCTAATGCATTAAGGTTATTTTGTTTTCAACAACACATGGATGTCCAACTGGATTGTGTTGAAATGTCTGAAAATCCATTTGGTGTCGGTGATTTCACTGTTGATGTTAATGATTTTATGTTAATAATGTTTAGTCTTTACAATTGTTACTACGGTGTGAGGGGAAGGAGGGTGACAGAGAGATCTCAAGGGGCTTGACAGGAGCCTGGTAAAACTAGTTACACTGTGTTTGGGCAGAGCACAGAGGCTGGATGGAGGCAATGGCAGTGATCTCACCTAGATCCTGAGCAAGCAGTGCAGCCATGTCCTCAGTTCACACTGAGCAGATGTTCCACTCTTGCTGAGGAATCTCATCCATTTGTACTAGCCAGAGAACTAGGAGGGTGGTTTGGTTTAACAGAGCAAAGTAATGGCCTGAACTCATGATACACTTCCAACTAGTAATCCTGGGACTGTGCTTTATGTGTATGAAGTGGGGGCAGACCACCACAGGGCTCCCAGTCACCTTCTCAGATTAATGGCGTGGTGATCTGTGTATTTACTGTGCCTGCCAAACAGCACTTAATTACTCAAAGCCCTTTTCCTTTTATCTGCTCTGTTAAATAATGCAAAGAGTAACTGCAAATGATAGCTCAGGTTATTGGCCTGTGAGTTGAATGTTTGCTGTACTGCAATGTTAAGTGCAGAGTCTGGGATGTGTATGCTGTCATTCCCACCTGCAGCAAAGGCAGATGTCAGAGGCATCTGGAAAGCAGGTAATGTTGAACAGCAACAGAGCAAACTACAGGTTTTTATGCTAAAAAGGTTCAGATTTAGCACTTCTGAGTGGTAGAGAAGGATGTTTGCATCAGTCTTGTCTCATCTAGTTCTCTCTCTGAATAGTAGTTAAATAAATTGGAGTAGGTGACTTTTTCCAACCCAATGCAGCACATTCAGCAAATAAAATCCTTGGGAAAAAAAGTATCTCTTCTTCATGCTACAGTTCAGTGTGCAATCTATAGCAAGTGCAAGCCTTCACAATTTAATAGCTATTTCAATGCTGATCTTGAATTAATTTTATGGTTGTGAGTCAGTTTCTAGCAGAGAAGTGGTGGCAGCTAGAGTTACTTATGCCTTTTGTTGCTTGCCTCAGCAGTACAGCTGTTGTTGAATAAGCCACAGACTCAGCTATTCTCCTAGACCCCAAGGAGGTCCATCCAGAGGACGTCAGAAATATGTGACAGAGAAGTATTTTATTATATGGATAAGAGCTTCTTCAAGGCCACCTCAAGTTTTCCACCAGTGTCAAATTTACTCTGAATAAGTAAAATAAATAAAGGAAAAAGGGAGCTTTCCATGTAACATCATGGTCAGAGCTTATTTATTATAGCAGGATCCCCTGCCTGCTGCTATCTTGGGACTGAGAAAAATGTGAGCTTTCTGCAAGTGAGAGAGCTCTGTTTCCTCATACAAAGAATAATGCAAACCCTATATAAAATTGGTGTAGAGGCTTCTACCACTATCAGTGGGCTTTGGACAAAGTGTTTGGGCAGTGGGGATATGTGTCTGAAATTACACTATGATAGGCTGGTTTAAGCTGTTGTCTTTTATAATTTTTATGGTGCTGCATGTAGTTAGTTTGTATGTGACTTGGCAGTCCAGGCAGTCACAGGTGGTCTTTCAGTAGCTGTAAGAATAATATGAACACAGGAAAGTGAGATTGAAAACATGCGAGCAGACAGCTTCAGTGCAAAATTGCATGAAACTAGAGGAAGAGAAGCTTGACCAAGAAATGACAGAGGAGAAGCTAGTTGCTTGCCTTCCAGGTTATAGTACCCTGGCTTGGGGTTACCAAGGTGAGACTCACAAAAGGCTGTCTTGTGAGTAAACCTTAGCTTTACCAGGACATGGTCCCTGTCTCCCAGATAAAACAGAAATAAGGGTTGAGGAGAAAAAAAACCAATTGTGAGCTTGCCTGTGCAGAAAAAATTGAATGAGAATCACGTTCATCCCTGGTCATAGCTGTGGCATCTGTTAGTTTTCAGTGGAAGACAAAAGCACTTAATCTTGGATGATTAGTGTAATTATGGCAGTGTTTTTGCTGATGAATATATCCATTTCCAAGTCAAAGCTTGTTAACTTTAACTTAAAATCAACTTTGAGCAATGTGTTTATGTTAGCTGAAGCAAAATCTTGTATGCAGCCTCACACAACCATGGAAAACTAGAATTTCAGTTCAGAGGCCACATGTGCCAAAGGCCCATTTTCTTTAGTTCGCTGATAATTTATTTGCTTTTGTTCTTTTCTTGCCTCTTTCTTAATCTGTGATCACACCTCTCCTTCTACTTATGCTTTATTGTTAGCTTATTACTTCAGTTCTCATCTCTGTTTTCTTTGGTCAAGGGTTAAGAGCTCCAAACACAGATTAAAAGAATTATATCAGCATTATCAGTTAGTTCTGCTTTACTTGGCAGCTCCTCTGCTTTTCAAGGATGATATTTGATATACTGTTCTGGCTTTTTTTCTTTGCGAAGTTATTTGGGGAGCTTTCTCCAAATTCTTTGCTGGTATTAAATTATCCTAGTCATTGCATCTCCTAAGATAGAGGAGCATGCATTTATTTTAAGAAATTACATAATGACATTCTTCAGGTGGCTTCATGTCTCTCTTTCACTGTTTTAACTTTGGATCTTGTCATTCTCCTCTATTTTCTCTCAGGTAGAACCATCTCTTGTGCACCTGGTTCTTCTGTGCTCTCCATTATTTGGGATGGTCTCTTTAGAATCAGGTTCTGCAATGTGGTGATTTGTCTGGTTCAGGCAAGGCCTGGATAATTTGATCCTGCATATAAACTAAAACTCACATTCTACAAAAACGTAGCCGTGCCTTTTTTTCATATGCTGGGGTTTATCCTGTTGATGTGGCTTTAGTGCTAGGCTTAGCAAAACTTCTCTTTATTCTTCTTAAATGATTTAAAGATAACCTAAGGCAAAATAAGTCCTGGTCTTCACAAAGGTGAGTCAGTTAAATTTTTCAATTAGAATAGATTAGAATAGACTGTCTCAGTTGGCAGTGACCTACAGTGACCATCTAGTCCAATAGTCTGACCAGTTCAGGGCTTTTATATCTTAAGAAAGTATGAACAGAATATGCACTGCCTTGGCCATCTCTGTATATATGAGCACACTCTTTGATTGATTCCCTCGAACTCAAAGTCCAGTTTTTCCATTATTCCTTGTAGAGGTGCACCAGCTGAGACCCAGTAAAGTACATAGATCTCTGACTCTTGCTTAAGGCTGAACCACATTGACTTTGCCCAAAGTTCACAAGCTGGATAAGAATGTAATCAATGCTGTTAAGGTATGGAGCTCAGAAAGACAAACGTGTTGTCTCTGACCCACAGGCACTTGTGTAAGTCTTTCATGTTCAGCATGTGGACAGCCCTGTGCCTTTTCTAAACTTCTCAATGCATAGGTCCAGATTACTATTCAGGGTATCAGCTGCATGCATGACAGTCCCCTGAAATGGTGAGGAATAAAGTAGCAGTCCCCTGTGTAACTACTCTGTCTTGCAAAGTAAATCTAAGCACAAGCAATGTTTTATGTTTGATAATGTGTTATTAGCAGAACTCCTCCTGCCTACGGTTCATGCCAACAACTCTGGAACAAAGTGCCACTACCAGTGATGTTCTTACTCTCTGATTGCAAACAGTATTGTAGCCTTAAAGATGCAGGCCAGTACAGGAACATGCTGCTGATAGGATAAACATAGGCTTGAAATAAAGTTTAAAACCAGAAAAAGATTCAATGGCTGCAAATCAAGGGTCAAGTCTAAGTAAATTTTCCTAAGAGCCAACTGGTCTTCTGCCAGATCTTCACCCACAGACTGGTTTGCCTTCAGCGATGTTGGCGTCTCTCTACTTAGGTAATGCCATGACTCTCTGCCAGGTTTATCTCATATTACAAAATCCTTAACACTGGACTGGAAGAGGTTGAAAGGTTTCTCTTGATCTTACAGGAAATATGCTTTATTTCAACATGGCTTATGGGTTTGCTTTTTCTTTTTTTTATCAGTGCTATGTTGCTGGGTCTGATATATTTATCATGTCTCATAGTATTTGATGTCCTGTAAAACAGGACCTAAAATATTTTTTCTAAAGTCTAGATGTCCCGGCTCTCGTTGTCAAGTGTTTGAACAAGGATCTCAGCCTTCACTTAAGAAACACATTTCTAGGCTTGGCATGGTTGAGAAGTAATTGGAAAATACTGTTTGAAGCACTTGAAAATTACTGAAAGTGAAAAATATTGAAAGTGCTTATATACTCTTCGAACTGAAAATCAGGAAATCAGAGTATGTTAAAAAATGGAGGGGTTTTTTTTGTGGAGTTTTTGCTTTTTGGTTGGTTGGTTGGTTGGTTGGTTGGTTTTTACAGAAGTGCTGTGGGTTTTAAGTTCATCTTGCAATTTAGAAGGAAGGGCAGTCAAGTCCTCCTCTTTGACTGTCTGTTTTCCCCAATTACTTACACTGTTCTGTTATTCAAACCTCTCTTCAAGTGGAGTGGATCAAATGGAGGATGTGGGTTTGGCTTAGCCCCTGCCTTTGCTGACCCACAGAGGGGGTCAGTGTTGGTGTTTCTCTTCCTCAGCCAGCCCACCCCACTTCACCTTTTTAATTTAGACTTCTAAAAGCTCGAAAGGTTCTCCTTGTTTTTTGAAGTTTGCTATATATCCCTTTGTGAATGCAAAGATTACCCTGCCCTAGTTTATCTGAATAAAGCTGCTGACAGTGCTGACAATATGCCATCTGCAGCCCTTGTAGCATGGCCAGGGCAATGCTGAGCATTTACGAAGGAATGTTTTTATCTCAGATGTTTGAATTCAATCCATACTGTTGTTATTTATTAAATAAATAAGACTTTATTTCCTGAGATTTTATTTATTAAAAAATAAGGGTTTATTTAAAATGCTAAGCCTATACGGGATTTCAGTAATGCTTAGGCTTTGTGTTGGCTTTCAGATCAGGGATGACTTTTACTCCGTGTAGTACAAGTGTGGGTGGGGTGTTTCTGTACCATGGAACACATGAGAATGAAGAAGTGCTGTGGACTCCCTGTACTGGGCATCTGTGCTCAGTTGTACTTGGTCTGACTAGGCACAACTCTGTTCATTTCCCTGCATTGGTATCTGTTCTGTGAGGAAAGGTGATTCAGG
>NW_008675576.1:31178-40128 GCF_000695815.1 Acanthisitta chloris
GTCCTAAGAAAAAGGCTCCCTTTTCCAGAATGGCTTTAGGAAAGTTAAAGCAGGCTTGATCAGGTTTTGAGTCTGGCAAACTTTTGCAAGGCATGTTCATCATCATCACCTTACTCTGTGCTGAGGAGTTTGTGCTGGAACCTTACTGGCTTTGTGGCAATGTCTTCCCACATTCAGAAGTAACCTGAACATTAGATGTGGATGCTGCAACTTAGATAAAAACTAAGCTTGGTTCCCAGCTTTACTAACAAGCTGTCCTAGGACTTCACAGGAACCACTCTTTCTCTGCCTCAGTTCTGCTTTTTGGGGTTTTTTTGGTCCACATCCCATTTCTGCCTTCCCCCAAGATACATTCTGTTTCCCACCCACGCCTTTCCTCATCTGAGAATTACTTAACTTTCTGAAGAGGAGTCCTGTGAAATGTATCCTACACAGATGCACTGCTAGGGTGGAGCTGGGAATAGAGCATGGGTGGAAGGAAGTGACTGGGACAGGAATGAGAGAGAAAGGTGGCATGAGCCAGCAGTGTGCCCAAGTGGCCAAGAAGGCCAACGGCATCCTGGTCTGTATCAATAATAGTGGGGCCAGCAGGACTAGAGAAGTGATTGTCCCCTCCCTGGTGAAGCTGCACCTCAAGTCCTGTGTCCAGTTCTGGGCCCCTCACTGCAAGAAGGATGTTGAGATCCTCTAGCAAGTCCAGAGAAGGGTAACAGAGCTCGTGAAGGGTCTGGGGCACAAGTCCTGTAAAGAGTAGCTGAGAGAGCTGAGGGTGTTTAGCCCGGAGAAGAGGAGTCTCAGTGGAGACCTTATCACTCTCTACAACTAACTGAAAGGAGATTGTAGCAAGGTGGAGGTCAGTCTCTTCTCCCAGGTAACAAACAACAGGACAAGAGGAAATGGCCTCAAGCTGTTCTGGGGAGGTTCAGGTTGGCCATCAGGAAGAATTCTTTCAGTGAAAGGGTGGTTAAGCATTGGAACAGGCTGCCCAGGGAGGTGGTGGAATCACCACCCCTGGAGGTGTTCAAGAAACAGCTGTATGTGGCACATAGGGCTATGGTTTATCTGTCTCGGTGGACTCAATGATCTTGGAGGTCTTTTCCAGCCTTAATGATTCTATGATATGGAACAATATGACACTGCAGTTCCAGGACAAGAGACCAGAACTGCTCTTTTCTGTGGCACTGTGGCTCTAAATCAGAGGCCTTCATAAGCCTGTGGTGTGCACACAGAATGGAGAGCAGCCTAAGTAGTTGAGATCAAGTTGTGTGGGACATGGGTGTCCATCTAGAGTAGGTGCTTCCAGAGATGATCCTTCTATGCCCCATTTTAGTGCCCAGCCTTTTCCATCAACTCCCTGGCACGAGGACCTTCTCTTCTGGTGCTCTCCTGTTTGGAGCTCCTTTGCCTTCCTCTGCCTGTCTACCAGTGTCATCTAACAAGCTTCTCCAGCTTCCCTAAGCATCTTGAATTCTCTTTCTCACTGTTACTTATATGTCTCAGCAACTGGCTCTGACAGAAATTCCCTAATCACCTTCATGGTCTCTGAGAATGACAGAGGGTTTCTTTATGTGCAGATTAATAATCTGATGTAAGTAAAATCAATGAAGAACAAGGCTACAGCAATGCAAAACCTATTATTCATTTATTGGACAATGTTGGTTTTAATGCTTATGCTTGAGGGTTTGCTGGTAAATATATTAAAAATGCTTGGAACGTGGAAACTAACTGGCTGACACCACTGTTTCCTATGAAGCTTTGCAACCTTAAACTGGTACATGGGATCATCATGGCCTTTGAACCAGCTCCACCAAAGCCACTGCTAAGTTTGCCATTGACTTCATCATCTAAGAAACTGAACACTAAATTCTGTTTCGTTCAAGAATGAAAATCCTACCTCAGATCTTCCTGAAAGAAATCAATAGTCCTTCTTGCTGGATTACAGCTGCACAAGTGCTGTGCATTATTGAAACATGGTCAGCTTATATTTTACAAGGAATAGGATCTGCAAGTTGGAGGAACTGCAGTCACCTAAGTCATTAACGTTATTTGTCTGTTCTAAGCCAAGAATATATTATCAAGGGCAGATGGCTGTGGTGCAGGCACCCAAAGTGGAAACCCAACCCATCAGACTTCTGATGAGTGTGATATCCATATTTACTGAGAGTGTGAGTGGCCTGACCTACTCCTGAGTTTGCCCAGAGTAGGGTTCCTGGTTAGTTGTCATTAGAGACTTTTAAGACAATATAAAAGAGACTCTTAGTAAAGCTGGATTAGGCTTTGGTCTTTATTGATGGATCTACTCTCATTTTTACCAGGTACTGATGTCTTCCAGTGTTGTAGATACCTGGAATGACCCTGTGTGGGCAGACCTTTCTCACAGTGGAGTTATGCTGAGGACTGTAACAGGTAATACCAGATACAGTGCATCACAGACCTCCTGACGCTGTTTCAGCACACTTCCAGCTACTAAATGCTGAGAAACTGGTAGGGATCACTGGGTTGGTTCCAAATACAAAGTAGAAGACAAGAAAGTCTAGTGTATGTTGGGAAGCTTATAGTATGTTTCCACCTCATTTGGAGTGACTGCTCTGGGAAGCAATTTATATAGACTTGCTATGTGAAAGAAAGTTGTATGTGTCCAGAATGGCTATATGTATATACAAAAAGGTAACTGTGCATATGTCATAGATTTGTGTATCATAAACATGTATGTCATAAGCAGTTTTAATTGGGTGATACAACTGTCAGTGCAGCTTGAAGGAATCCTCCAAATTCACTGTTGCAAGCACATGGGCTGGCAATTTATTTATTAGCTCCAGAGGAAAAGAATTATGTCTTCAGCAGACAGCTGATGAATCTTGATACTTTTTTAGTGGCCTAATTGCCCCTCTCCTGTAATCACTAAGCCTCATCCCACCCTGTCTATTCCCCAAACTGGGGTACACTCAATCTTTTAAACATTTTGAAATGGGCAGTCATAGTCTGTCATCCTGCAGACAATAAATTTCCACTGACGATCCCTGTATGAAAGAGAGAAAAGAGAGAGTTATTAGTGAGCCCAAACTGCAGAGAATACTATACAAGCAAGAAGAACTTTATACCAGGTATTGTGGCAACAAAAACATCTGTCTGCCATTAGCTCAGTTTCGTATGAGTGCTTTGTGTCTTTATGGGCTGGAAGGACATTTAATATGTCTGATAGTTACAATTTCTTCACACTGCCTTACAAGGTGAGAAAATCACCTCTCTGAATAATTAGGTCTCTAAGTATCATTCAGAAGACAATGAATCTTGATGGTGATCAGTCCTGAATCAACTCTAAATCACAGGGATCAAGAGGAAAAGGATGGTTTTGTCAAAAGTTATTGTCATGTGGCATATCGCTCCAGAATGTAAATAGTAAAATACTAGGGTGATTTTCAAGCCATTTCTAAGTGGGGAGTTATTCACACAACAAAATTAATTCTTTTTGTTTAGTTTTTTTCTTTCCTTTCACTACTAGGTCTTCTAGCTAGTGTCCTTTATTAAAGATCTAAAGGAATCAAGAGGGAAAGAAATAAAATTCACTTCTCATCCTTGATCTTCACAAGTCACATGTGAGGATGAGTAATGTTTATGAAGTGTAAGGAGAGTTTATGGTCTTCCCAGTCTGTGAGTGGTGGATGTCTGTATTCTCTCTCAGGAGAGTGATATGAAACCTACTAATAATTGTTAGCAGGAAGTCTGACTGGAGCAGCAGGATTCAATGGTGGAGGCCAGTGATTTAGTGTCCAATAGGCTGCAGATTTCCACCTTAGCTTATTGTGCATTAAATTTTCCTTTGACAAAAAGGCATGAGTTCAGAGGATCAAATACTCTCCTACTGTGTTGAATGTTGCATTTAGGCTGTTTGGTACCAGGTAACATGAATTTTGATCTAAAGTACAGCCCTTGCAGACAGCAGCCATCATTTAAATTGGTAATAGGTAGTACTCCAAGAGTTTTCTGAAAGTTTGCATTCTGCTAATGGTGATCTAAACCTGAAGCATGGGACAGGTAATGCTGCTGGAGCAATTCAGTAGGAGCTTGCTTTTATAGACCCCTGCACAATTTTGCTTTTCTGGAGAGGAAACTGATGCTGAACCTGCTGCCTATCAGGAATGTGTTGAGACACCTGAGCCCAGATTTTGGTATTAACTGTGCTTGTGTTGTTTCATTGGCTGAGTGACTCTGTCCTGGATTAACTTGACTCTTGAGTTCTCTGTAGGTATAACGTATCTCATTTCAGCTTTTGTTAAGTGAGGTTTTTAAATTGGAAATTTACTGTGCTGCTTCACCAGTTTATGCTGAGTGTCATTTGGAACTGGATCTGTCCCATGCTTATCAGCAAGTCTGATGTTATATGGTGCTTGAGTTTGGTTTTCTTTTGACCTTTCCTAGATGGTTTTTAATTGTAATTTCCTCATAAAACTGTTACCAAAGGTTAATGAAATACAAGTTTCATTTTTTTAAGTTTATTTTAAGAATTCCTCATTTGGACTATGTGCATGCTCTTCAAAGATAGTTATTACTCACTAAGCTACCAAGAGAGATAAAAAATGAAGAGGACTCATTTGTGGATTAACAGGATTATACGGGTCAAAATTAAGGTCTGCTAAACTAGCACCCGTTTTCAGAGACACTTTTAGCTCATAATCTTAGGTCAAGTCATTTTTCTAAAATAGGATATTGTAAAATTAAAAATTAAATTCTTTAAAACAAATGTACTTTAGTCACCTGAATTAATAACATGCTTTAAAATACTGAAAAAGAATTATTTCTGAAGTAGTCATTTAAGCTTGAATTTGCAGACACTTTGGCATATGGTTTATGGCCAATAGTTTTATACATTTAATGACTTAAGTTACCTTTTTTCCCTATTGCTTGACCTTAAATTTAAGCATATATGTCCAAGTTTTCAGGACGTAGGCAGTTACTTGGAACTTTTGCTGCTCTGTGCTTAATTCAGTAATTATCAGCCTGTTTCAATTTGTAGATCACTTACAAGTTTACCGGTGGGGGTTCAGGTCCCATCAGGAATTGCCCCATGTGGCATACTCTGGAATATATCTGCATTTGCCTTTGCAGGTCCTTAGCACCAGTTTACAGGTTTTGTCCCCACCCAGTCCCTAATTTCATGCATTTTCCTTGTCTTGGGGAATCAATATCGAACAGTCACTTTTACTTTTCAGCTGTCATGTGCTGTCAGATTTAAATTTTTCATGTATAGGGAAAATACTTTTGATCTCCAAATATTGTTGAAAAATCTGTTCCCAATTCAGTTTTAAAAAAATCTGTGAATTCCTATTCATATTTAGTTTAACAAAATCCTCTTTCTTTGGTCATATGAAACTTATTAGGGACATAAAATACCCTATAATTTAGCTCAGCTGAGCTTGGTAGATGTCCATCTTGTCCAGGCATTGCAAATGTACTTACTGCTGGGGCATCTGGGTGTTGATTTATCTGTCAGTGATGATGTCTGAGCAGTTAACAAATAACTGGCTATTCAGAACACCCAAATAAATGGAGCAGAGGGCAGTTTTGTAACAGAAATGAGCTTATGACAGTCTGCATGTGCTATTTTTTTTATACTATGCAGAAAAGGACAAGCTGTGGCACCTACCAAACATGCCTGGTAATCCCTACCTCCCTGTCTAAGCTACTTGCTGCAGGCTGGGCTGCAAATACTCCAGTGGTGCTCTGTGGATCAAGAGACTGATCCAACCAGACCACAGACACAAAACAACACTCCACGAGGAAGCTATGCCATCATCACTTAGCATGTTTCAGAGCTCAGGCTGAAGCTATATTGTTGTTTGTTTCTTTGGTTTTAATTTTGGGAGCTCTTTTGCCAAGGGTTTGAAACATGCTTGTCTATGTGAGCAGTTTCAGTTGTTTACATCCTGCTACGCATGCCCTTCTCTGAAATCTGACTCTATCAGTTTGTCTCACAAAAGTTACTGCCTTTCCCTGCAAATGTTCCCTTACTTGTGTTCTTAAGTCATCCTGTCTGGATCAGTGTTATCACCACACTCCTGAGTGGGCTCCCAGGAATACTTCAGGCCTATGCTAATTCTTTCCAGCTGCTTTTATCTTACTTTATAGACAGTTGTTTTCTCCTTTTGACCTATTTAAAATGAGACTGGAAAATGTAAATACTAACCACTTCTGAAGTCTCTTCTCCACACATGAGCACTTAAAACCTCTGATGATCAACAACTCTTTCCTTCATTCCTGATATACAGGCATGGAAACTCACAAAGAATGATTACAGAAGGGGAGGTGGGGATACCACCATTCTAAACTTTCTACATCCTTTATGAGAAGCATCACATGCTGTCTCAAATATCTGTGTATGGATAGTGATGCCAGTGATGCAGTGGTTCTACTCTCCAGTGTTAGAGAGTAGGAAGGGAGGACATCATTTCTGTCAGTTTGTCAAAAAGTCTAAACATACCTAGCTGTTTGAAGTGACTAGGAAAGTTTAAACTGAAATACTTTCAGAGGCTTTTTTTGTGCCTCTTGTTAGTTCAAGAGCAGCACCCATCATGGACTAAATAGTATGGACACAAGTTTTACGTGCTTGGAAATGAAAAGCAGTTACAAAATGTTTACACAGACAACCTGCTCATGTAAATGCTTCTGGCAGACTGACACTCACAATAGCTTTTTCTGCTCCTTTTCTGACTCAACCAGCTGCAAAGAACCATTTATGACGGCAAACTTTACCAGCTCTTGTCAGTATCCCACTCAGGAGTGCTGCAGTGTGAATCTGAATTCTGAACTGGTGTAGCAGGAATTTTTTTTCACTTCATACGCTTGGCAACACAAGTTGATTTTAGTCATTCTGGAAGCTGAGGGCCAGAAAGTTCATTGGCACAGAAATCCTTTCTAGTTTGCAATTCATAAAATATTTTCTCTGTAGTTTTCACCTGCTACTATTGCAGGTTCACATCTGCCATTACAGCAGTGGTAGGACAGAGGTGTTGGTGTTTTTTTCCCTTTCTAGGTACTGTGGTCCCATAACTTGTGAGGATTTGTACTCCTGATGTACATACCCAATATGCTGCCTCCATTCCTGGCCTGGCCCCCCACTGCCACCCTGTTCTGAAGGCTCTGTTAAGGCTTCAGCAGTCAGAGACAGAAGTCTGCTCAGAGGCATTGGTTGCCTCAACTGCTTTGTTTTCCAGGCTCGTCCTTGTGATTCCAGACTTTACCCTGGTCCACATCCGATGGAGTCTGGAATCCAGCTGCAGGGGAATGCGCTGTCTGCATTATTTCCCCTACTCTCTGCCACAGCCATGAGGAGCAAGGATTAAGAATAAGCACTGGGGAATATTTAATAGGCCCCAGAACGGGGATGTCCCTTGCAACCTTGTAAGTTCCTTATCTAAAGGGATAAATAGATACCTTTGAGTCAAGTATCTGTGAAAGTTATTCTTCCACTTGTAGGAAAAATTGCAGACATGACTTCCATTTGGTAATAAACAGGATAATGCATTTTAGCCAGGAAATTACAGTAATGGACCTGCAGCAGTCTTAAAGTGTGTTATCATTTCTGGAAAAGCCTCCTTATTTTAGGTAACCTTTTGGTTGAGGGATCCCTAGTGAACTCTGGCAAGCTGAGAGCATCACAGTGACAAAAGCACCTCGGTGTCTTTGAGTGTTATTAGAGACAGCTTGAAATGTTGGTGTGTTTAAACTCCCACTTCTCTCTTCTCTCCCCCTTCTCCTGTAGCCAGTCTTGGCAGACCAGTGCAGCACACCTTGCCTGGCTGTCTGTGCTGTGCTTGATAACAAATGCTTTAATATACTGGACTGAGCTGTCTGATAAAAGACATCAGCAAAGAAATAACTCATGATTGATGTATTAGAGCGCAGCTCAAGAGGAAAGCATCAAGATCCCTCTCCCACAATCAGGTTTCAGTGACTGCTCACATTCCTTAAACTTGCTCTGTTAGGATCTCTGCAGTCCCAGGCAGACAGCACTGTGGGCTTTCTGTTAAACCCAAGTTTTAAAACTCTGAAGTTCTGCATAGTAAAGAGGGAAAGACACTTCTTTTTAATCGAGCAGAGAAATTATGAATCCATTTGTATGACTACAACTTCACTAGTCATAGGATCTTTCCCAAAAGGATTAGCAAATGTCAACAAATGACCAGGACTGAGCAAGTAAAAGCAGTTAACTCATCTTCTGGCAAGGGATCAATGTGCACTGCATTGCCTTAATTCCTGGTGTGACCTCAAATCTGTTAGAATTGCATTGAAATGGATTGGGCAGTTTATAGCATTCATGCTGCAGTTTGTATGGTTTTGTCTTTGCATGCTGGCAGATTTCCCT
Source organism: Acanthisitta chloris (assembly GCF_000695815.1). Classification (NCBI taxonomy): domain Eukaryota; kingdom Metazoa; phylum Chordata; class Aves; order Passeriformes; family Acanthisittidae; genus Acanthisitta; species Acanthisitta chloris. The sequence goes on from NW_008675576.1 coordinate 39,541, forward strand.
GCTTCTCTGCAAAGACTAGTGGGCCAAAATAAGTTGCTCATCCCCTGAAAGGACAGGTTGTTCAGGCTGTTTTTACCAAGCTAGATGAAATATGTGCCAACTAGAGGTAGGTGAGAAACAATACTGAAGATCTGTTACATTTTGTGGAGCTCAGATTCAGCCAAGCCTACCAATGTTGTATTTTTCGCTGCTCAGATGGACATGGCAAATGATCCCCTTGAGTGTGAAGATGTCCTGTTCCTGATACACCACCCTGGGCAATGAATCATATGCACTGTAAACTTTGGTCCTCAGAAGTACTAGCCTGATGCTGAGTACCACAGCAGATGATGTGTCACCATGCACTGTTGGGGGAAATAGAAAAGAAAATACTTTTTTTTTCTTGAATTTCTAATGAAACAGATGAAAAGCAAACCTGTCCACAGCAGAGAAAGTTGTGGTTGCCCCACGGATGTAGTAATCATAAGTGTACATCATCATGTCCATATCTTCTCCATAGTGTCCTGGATATTCTGTTGTTAACCTTTAGAGTAAGAAAAAGGAAGATAATATAATTTACCTTCTGGTCATGGAGTCCAATTGACTGAA
>NW_008675576.1:40177-63238 GCF_000695815.1 Acanthisitta chloris
TGCAGTCTCACCTCTGAGACTGCCTTTCTCTTCTATGCAACTAATGCATATTTGAATAAATTTCAGTAACTTTAGAACTGTTGAGAAAATTGGAGCATTATATGAAGAATCAGGTTCCCTGCAAGGGAGATGCTGTCCCCACGGAAATAAACAGCACAACTCCTATTGAGACTCACAGGGTTAAGACTCCTTTATAGAAATACTGACAACAGTTTTCCTGACTTAATCCAGCCCAGCAGCAGTACCTGAATGATGCCTGAAGGTGATCCTAGCACATCCCAGCCAGCACTCATGTACATGTTTACATTTTGTTCAATTGGTGGATTTCAAGCACAGGCTTAAATATTTTACTCACTAGGAAAATAGTTATTGGGATGGGTTCAAGTTTTTGTAAGGAGGTGCTTTTGGGGCTTGGAGCCCAAACTACTAACTGTTGGTGAACTCAGAAGCTGATATAGTTATTGGGATGGTTTCAAGTTTTTGTAAGGGGGTGCTTTTGGGGCTTGGAGCCCAAACCACTAACTGTTGGTGAACTCAGAAGCTGAAAGTTTTAACCAAAATCTGAGGGTCTCTGGGATATGAGGCTCCTTTCCACATTGTTTTCAGCTTTTGAGCATGAAAGAATATAATTCCTAACAAGTCATTATTCCTTGACAAATGAAAAATGGGACTGAGTGTGAAACTCAAGCATGACCTTATAAGATCCCTAAGTCTCAACTGTAAACATCTTTGAACATACCTCTTTCTCATGCCTCCTGTCCTTTGGCCACGACAATCTCGACAAAGGTGAAGTTATAGTACAAGGACACCCCTCCTAAAGTGTTTGGGAAGAAGATTAGGCCTGGTCACAGCATCTATTGTCAGAGCTCTGACAAAGGACACATGGATTTGCAAAGCCCTCACAGTGCTGTGCCATCGCTAAGAAATAACAGCAGTATTGCACAGGTCATGCTGTGGATGAGGAGAAATAGAAGAAACCATGCACATTGCTCCTTCAGGCAGATGACAGTCCCTAATTTAGTTTACTAATTTGGAGCCAGAATGTCTGATAGTGCATCTTCAAGAATTCCTGGGTCCTAGAAGGTTTTTAAAATGTGGCATGAAGACCAGCTATGGACCAAGATTTAATTTTACATTCTCCAATTAACTCGAGGTTTGGGGACTTGTTTGGACTATTATTATGGGAAAACACTACAATGTGTATTTGTATATGTTCCACCAAATGTGTTTCATAACATCTGTTTGGCACTCAGCAAGGAAAATGTTCTGTAATCTCAACCAGCAGTATGTGCTGGGCAGATGAGACTGTGTGCAGCACAAGGTTCAAAAAGCTAGTTTTTGCTCTACTCAGAAACAGAACTGACAGTCAGTTCTTTGAACTTGTTTCATGAGCCTCTCTGTTGAAAAGTAAATCTGTTGACAAGCTTCTGAATTGCTGTGAAGGGTCTCACAGACCTCTTGCAGAAGCATGCAGTATAATTCTGAAGTGCAGTGGGAGTCTTCATTTAGCTTCCCTCTCTTTTCTTTCTGACTGCTGTCATCTACCCCTCCCTCTCTACTAACTTCTCTACATTACCATTCAGCCTCTTAAGGCTCCTCCGCTAAGAAATGTTCATAAAGCAAATATATGCAATTACCAAAAATAAATGATTTGGGGACTTGAGCTGCTCTGAAGTGTGTCTTGTTACACAGATGCCTACTGACTGCTTTTGTTCTGGAGAGAAAAATTATAAATGGTGCAGCAGTGTTCAAGTTCACTTGGGTCTGTGTGGTCTGTCTAATTCAGTTCTCTTTGATGTTTGCTGTGCTCATTTATGATACTGCTCCCCTAAGCCCATGCATCTCAAGGTCATCTGGCTTGCACTGTATCTTTAGAAGGAAATGCAATTGATTGTCTCTGGAGCAGGGCTCTGTGGAGTGACCCAGCCCTTTTCTATTACATCCATTTTCTTAATCCTGGGGGTAATTCACACGATGTATCCACACTGAGAGATGCGCTAGTGTTTAATGCACAGAGGAATTCAGTATGTGGTTTTCTCATCACAATGGGGAGGAAGGTCTTTTAACACAGCCATTGAGGGTCTTTCCATGGCAGTCTGCCTGGCACAAGACAGTGGTTCCATCAGGATTTGTTGTAGCTTGGTGTGTAACCTTATTATCCAGGGCTTAACTGAAAATATTATGTGTTTTACTCACTAATGCATACAAAATGCATATCAACTTGTGAACCACCTACCAGAGCCCTACAGACGTAATTTATTTGTAAACATGTTAGTATTTGTAAACCATGTGTGGCAATGTATGGTTTGTACCTAGGAGGAATCATGAAATGCATGAGAGGCACTTTTTGCCCTAGTTAGTGAGCATTTGCCTGTCCATAAGGGTGTAGATTCCTAAGGAGTCCAAGCCCAAGGGCAAGACCCATTTTGGAAAAGCCATCCATAGTAACCTGCACAGTGCCCTGTAAGCATTCAACTTCTGGCATTCAACTCATAGCAAAAAAAACCCCAAAAACTGGGCTAGGGGAGTAGTGAGAAGCTTGGGAATTTCCAAGTGCTCAAACGATGTTGCTGATGCTGTTTGAGGTGACCTAAGACCTCTAGGACCAAGCTGGGGTGTTTGTGGTGCCTGAGAGGGTGCATGATGGAAGGCCCTAGAAAAGAAGCTTGCAAAGCAGCTGTGAGAAAATGTGTGTTATACTGACTCTGAGACCTAGGCATTGGGTAATTGGTGCCAAACAAATGCCAAGGGACAGGGTTTGTGTAGGGGCTTGCATGGTGCATTTAGTGGAATAGTTAGTTAAACCCAGACGTACACATAGGTGTTAAGTTTGGGGAAGGACTTGTAGGGGAGAAAAGAGTAATATGAGACCTTTAGCAAGTGGCAGTCTTTTCAGTCTGTATGATCTATTTGTAAGAAAATACAGAAAACAGGAATTCTGGTTTGGCTTTTCAAATCCACTTCAGGGTAGAATCAGGTGTATGATGTTTGGACACAAGAGACTTGAAGCACTGGTAGCATTGTTGAGAGAGGAGAAAGCAGGTAATTCTACGTGGAACACTAGGAAAGAAAATCTTGTGAGAAGGGATGTAAGTAAATTGGCCTGTGTGTGGAAGAGCAGGAAATGCTGTCAGAAAAAGGTCTTTCCATAATGGGCTTTTTAGCTAGTATAGAGTTGACGTGGAATAGTTTATCTTTTGAGTGATTTGCATTGCCCCACCCATCCCCACATATTTCTAAGTGTTTCATTATAATCCTATCAATCTTGCTCAGGGTAGGAAATGTATTGAAAAAGGCATTAAATCTTTACCAGGGTTACTGTTGTTTTTATTTTAGTCTGAAAATAGTTGTGTTGTTTATTTTCCATGGTGAAGAATTGCTATGGTAGAGATTAATGGAAAACACAGAGTTACTCATTTAGCACTGCGAAGAATGTTTTGTACTAATCTACAGTGATCCCAGGCACTCTTTTAACAATTGACTTCAGAAATAGTTATCATGAGTCTATTTTTTACCAATAAGAGGTCAAGTCACACCAATGGCCTTATTAGTGTGTACAGCCTGCTCATTAAAGAAGTAAGTGGGACCTGTGGGTATGCCTTGCCTTCAGTTCTTAAGCAGACAAAAGAAGTGAGTCTTTTAAAATATCACAGTCAGTGGGTAGAGATCATGGTTTCTTGCTCGAACCGTTGAATATACTTATTCCCTGCTAGTAAGTACATTGTTTTGGAATGCCTCACACTTTTCACTTCTTGTGCAACTACAGTGCTAACAAGACGAATGGCTCCTCTTCAGCCTTCATTTCCTCTTCACTGCTGTACACTTCCTCTAATGCCACAGCCAAAAGAAGGAGCTGTTCCGTTTCAAAAGGAAAACATAAGCTTTGACCTGAACTTTCTGACCTTTGAGGACAAGGAGTGTCCCCTGAATGGCCTTACTATTTCGGTTGTTGTTTACAAATGCTTCAAGAATGTGGGTCTCCTAAAAGAGAATTTTTTTCAACAGCCACTAGCCTGCAGGTTACAGTCAGTGAACATGGAAATTATAAGCCTCTCTAATCAATTTCAATTCTTCCTCCAGCTAGAAGACAGAGGTCATCTGCTTTCAAAAAAGCCTACTATGCTGAAAAGCCAAAGAAGGTCTTAGTAAGCTGTCTGCAGAAATTCCTGCAAGTGGTCCCAGTATACATCCCAGTATACATGCTGGCCTGCCAGGGAACTAGAAGTGTCCTGGAACTACTCTAGAGATGAGCAGTTTGCTTGTGTGGTCATGTCATGTGTGTTTTGGGTTTGAGTTCAGGCTTTGGGCTCTGAGATCATAGATTCACATAGACACATCACTGCTCTTCTGTTTCCACTCTGTTGTACTGAAAATCACAAACTCCCACAGGGCTGAGGAGCCACGAGGCCAGCACAATGGAACCACAGTTCTTCTTTAAGACCTAGACAAGCTAGTGCAATAGATAGATACCAGCATCAGCAGAGAGCTCAGGACAATTCGTACCTGTTCCTCAAGAAAGACATGTCTGAAATAACATTAGTCAGCTTTCCCATGTTAAGCAAATGTGTTTCTCTGTCTCTGGAAGATGGTTCTGGAGATTGAACTGTGAGGTTGTATTTGGTGAGTTATAAACAAAATAAAATTGCATCACTCACCCTCCCCCCAACAGTTAAATACCTTTAAAAAAAAAAAAGGAAAAAAGAGGGAAGGGCAATTGTGTTGCCCAGACATGTATGTTTCCACGACATCTGAGTTCACCTCCTGGATTTGGATCTCTGCTATTGGTTATCTCTGAGAAACTAGCATAGGATCGCATCAGTTTCATAATGTCTTGTGTGGCAGGTTGAGTTAAGAAAACAGATAAGTACTTAAAGCCCCATAACTCCTGGAAAATGTAATTGTTGCCAGGACAATGTCACCATGACAGAGAGCAGCCACAGCTCCAGACAGACCTTCTGGCATTTGGGCTGCTGGCTGTTTGGAGATGGGAAACAGTCATAAACAGTCTGTGCAGACTTGGGTCTGCTCTGTGACATGTGTTTGCTTTTGGGAGTATGGAGTCAAGCTTTCATTTCCCGGCAATGAGAAAAATCTGTGCTCTAATGGGACCACTTAATGACACTGTCTCTGCATCTGTGATGGATTTGCTTCCTTTATGGTGCAAATCAGCACACAGTTTATTTTACTATGATAGCATTCCCTAGCCAGGTAAAGTAATGGGAGCTTTTCTGCTTCCTGTGAGGAATGTTAATTATTCCCAGTATGTAAAAAATGTGCAGAATCCATGACAAGTCTTGGCATGATGAGGAAAGAAAAAAGTACTTGTAAAAAAAAATTTACAAAGCAAGTGCAGAACTATGAGACTGGAAAAGATTAGTAAATTTATTTTCAGTATGAGTTTACTGTATAGGTAAACTGGGAATTAATGGTGAGAAGATGAGCTGTGAAACAGATCTGCTGGGTTCTAAGAGTGGGGATATAGATGCTACCAAATAAAGTCCTTATGCATGTATTTGAGTTTAACCATTCTCATGCTCTTAAGCAAAGTGTTTAAGTGTGGGTTTCAGTCAGTGTGATGATGTCATGAATTAGTATTCCAATAAGCATCAGCAGGTCTCAATAAACACAGAAATGTTCCAGCTGTAAAAACCATGTCAAATTCTAACAAACCATTTGCATGGCTCATACACATAAGGAAAACCTGTCTTTATTCATTGTAAGGAAGGCCAGCTCACTTCAGGAGAAATGTAGGCCTGAAGTAGAAGAGCCAAGAGAAACCATGTGTAAGGATCAGCTGTGTCACTGTTTTTATGTTTGCCAGACAGCCCTGTATCAAGACAGCTGGAAGAGGAAGGAATCAAATACCCAAGGTGAGAGCTAATTTAAAACAAAAGGGTTGTTACACCTCAGTATTGTCAGTTTTCTTAAAAATGCCTTTCTGCCCATATTTGGTTTCATAATGAAGGATTCATTGCACATTAAAATTCAAGGCTGCTGAGAAATTCTGCAGTGTGGATTGCCTTGAATATGGATTTTCCTGTGTCATGCATGATCCACAAGGCACCACCATCACTGCATATTTTCTTGGTATTACTTTTCCACATAGTCATATACTAATAGATGCCTTTGCATGAAAACTAGCTGCTTCGAACAAGAAATAGGAGTCAGCAGCATATTAATAGCCATTTCTCCACAGTTAGTTCATTGACAGCTAGCTTCTAGAATGGAATAAATACCATTATAGTTTGGGACATAAACTGCAATAAATAATTGCAGTTATACTACATACACACATTTTTGCTGTGTCTTATATGCATATACATTTTGAGGTCTTACTCATGGTAGCCCAGAACTGCTTTGCAGATTGTTTGGAAAATACATTCCCTCTGTCAAACACATCTTAAACAGAGTGGAAGATACAGACCAGAAGAGTGATGTGTGAACAAGGTTTTGTGACCATAATTTGGAAATGCCAATAGAAATGAAATTGTAAGTGAGACCTCCTGGGCTTAGGGAATGGGAAGTCCAAAGCATGGGGTTTCACACTACCCCATTGCAGTTCACCTTGATTATACGTTAGTATAACAACTAGTACTTGCCCAGAGTACTAGTATACTGTCTAGGCAGGGTAAAGGGAATAAAACAAAAAAGAAACCATTCCCAGCAGCCAATAGAAAAGAGACCACTCTTTTGGAGGGGAGTTTATCTGCATGATGTGGGTCCTCCTGTAAAAAACCCTTCGATGTGGGACCTCAGGATAACTCTGGTGGAAAGTGACCTCAAAAAGTCTCTGCTACAGCCCTCTGCTCAAAGCAGGGTTAACTACAAGATCAACCAGACTTCTCAGACCTTTATGCAGTTCAGTGTTGAAAACATCCCTGTAGAGGAAAAGGTTTTCTTTATATTCCTCTGGACAGCAGTCCTGCCCTCAAGCATATCAGCTGTTCCCCCCAGTTTGGTGTCATATGCAAACTTGGCGAGCATGTGCTCTGTTGCCTCCTCAAGGTCATTGACAGAAATGTTAAGCAGGATGGGTCCCAGGGTAGGCCATTAGTTACAGTTCTCTGCTCCTAATGGACACCCAGGCAGAGTATCACCCTTTCACCACTACCCTCTGAACCTGTTGAACCACCATATTTTAACCCACCTAGTTGTCTATCATCTAGATCATAATATCCTAGTTTGAATAACTCTATGTGGAAAGATCTTATGTATTCCTTCCTAACTCTAAAGGCAGAATGAGATCTTGAAAGGGGTATGTCATAAGGAGACACTTCAAGAGAGTAAGGTCAAACAGGACTCTCAAGTAGGAGAAACTATGAGAGACTGTCCAGGCTGAGAGTGGATATAGGAGTGTCAAGATAGACCAGTAGCTTGAACAGAACAAAGGGGGCTCCAGGTAGAATGACTGAGTCTGGTAATACAGGGTACAAAATGGTTTTGTAATTAACCCATAATCACAAATTATGCACCAGAAGCTTTCCACATGCAGGTGACAGGACTTCCCAAAGGTTTTACAGCTCCCCCCTCCCAGAAGAATGTGAGCACATGGGATTTCTACCCTGCCTAGAGAGTGAAATGCTTCACCTGCCTTTGAAATGCCTTTTCTGCATGGAACTGCAGCCAAACTGCATAAGGCATTCTTTTTCAAGCATAAAAATGGAATGTTGGAAATAGAAGGACAGTATAGGAGTCCGTGTGCAGCTGAGATGGAAACTCAAGACTTCAGTAACCCCAAACATTTACATTAGGATTTGCCTTACTCTGAATGCCAATTTGCAAGGCAGAGACAAAACTGTTCCCAGTTGTCAAGACAACGTCTGAGGGAAGCAGAACTGTCAACAACAACAAAAGAAGTCAGAGAAGATTTCTGTTGTCTCTCTGAAAATAGATGCACTATTAGAAGAGTAAGAGGGATTGGAGAAACTGCTTAAAAGTCAGAGTCAGTTTCCCTCAGAGAGAAGAGCCTGAGCAGGTATGTAAATCAACCCTCAGGAAGAGAACATCCATAGGCAGTGTCAGCTGGAAAGGGGGCAGGGGAACGTTCAAAAGAATATTCAAAGACTTTGTTACAGAGTTCCTGTAATTTAAAGCTGAAAAAAAAAAAACAAACAAACCCAGAAAACCTTTTTTTTTCCCCTTCTGACTGCAAGGAGCTTAAAAAAAAAAAAAAAACACAAACCCAGAAAACCTTTTTTTTTCCCCTTCTGACTGCAAGGAGACCGAAGGATGAAAAGCAAGGCACTGCTGTTGTGTTTGGCTGGTAGGCAGCCAGTCAAGTAAGACCAACAGGCATGTAAACAGTTTGTATGTATCTCAATGGGAAATTTACTTCAAAGCTGAGGTCTAGAAATGAAGATTCAAGCACAGATTTCTCCTCTCATAATTTTCTTTTTTTAATTATTAGTCTTCTTTTTATCAGTGAGGATAGCTGACTTTAACCTGCATGTAACCCTGGAACATGAAATTATGAGTTGTTAGTCAGAATAGACAGGAGCAATATGAGCTTCCTCTACACACTCTGTTACTATCTTCAGTCTCAGTTTAGAGAAACATCACTTGGAGACACACGGAAGCTTGGGATATGTACCTTATTTCACCATAGTCTCTGTGAAGTTGCCAGCACCAGTTGTGATACTGCATTGAGATGACACCACCTTTTTTTCTTTTGGGTTTATGATCAGTAGGCTGTTTTGACTTTGGTCTTCAAACAGCCTTGGGAGGGGAAGCAAGTTATATGCACTACAAATATTTTTTTCCTGAGGTAACTGATGTAAGTTCACTCCTGTAAGTCATTGTGGCACAAATGCATAGTGCAGAGATGCTCCTACTTCTGCAAATGTGCTGGATTTATAGTGGGAAAATGCTGTTTCACTTCAGAGACTTCTGTCATGGTTTCCAGCAAAGCTATGCTGCTGCTGATACCCAGACCTGTTCATTGAGGGCCAGCTACAGCATTGTGCTATCCAGTGCAACTGTGCCCCCATTCTCTTCCCTTAGGTGTGGACCTGTAAGAATCCTGTTGCAGACTGGAAATAATATGCATAGACTCAACCAGGCCAGTTAACTCTTTTTCAGACAAGGTTTTTGACAGGCCAAGCAGCCAAAGATATTTATAGGGAGTCTTGGGGAAAAGAGGCTAACAAGTTTGGTTTCTGCTTGAACTCACCAGCATGAGTATGGGCATCTCCGGCTATAGCGGCAGCAGTAAAATTGCCATTCACGGTCCAGCACAGATGGAAAATACTGACTCTGGAATCCAGCCACCAGCCCATTGTTTGAGCAGGTCTGATACCTAATAATGAGGAGAAAGAAGAAAACACACAAGGAAAACATGATATTAGGTTCTTTGATAATTTCAAGCATTTTTGAAAACAGCATTAAACATTTCGATACAGCGTGGAAGCTACAGGTTTGGCTTTGTGCTGAGAAGCACTGTATGCACTTGCTGTGTATTGAGTAACTATTTTGTATAAGAAGGCAGCAATAGTTAACTAATGTCTTAACATTTATGTTGCACTTAAAACTATTTAAACTTGTTTAAAATATTTAATCATTCTAGTATGCTAAACAGGCAAGAAGCTTGTTCTGGTGTTGATATTATCAACTGTTTACAAATTATGAGACTGACTGCAAAGTAGTCCATTAATACTTTTATCTTTGACTGTTGGTATTTCAGGGTTTGGGCTTTACTGAAGTAATCTTTTTAACTCCTTCACTAGGGAAAAAGAAAAAGCCTTAGAAGCTATTTTATAAGAGAAATCCATTAACTTTGGTATTTTCTCTTTCTCAATTACCTGTGTCCAGGAGAAAGGACTCTTAATTACAAGTGTCTCTGCTTGTGATAAAATCACATAAGGAAAGCTGAGACTCATATTTAATTAAATTCTAAGACATAAATTTTATGACTGGATTTTCAAAAGAATAATCTGCTGCTTCATGCTTTCTGTGTACTTGGGAATTCTGTCATTCATGTGAATCACTGCCTTCAAGTAGAACAGACATGGTTTCAAAGCTTGCAGGTATATCCTTCTCTTTCTGCACATCCTACAAGCACCTGGACACAGCTACTCAAAGTAATTGAAGTGATAATCAGTTTGAATAGCTTGCTTCTATTAGGCTAAAGACAAGGAGAACTGAAATCAGACAGATCATTAACTTGGCTACTGAGTGCTTGTTCTCTAAAACACCTTCCTAGCCTAATTGTTTCACTATTGGGAAAATTACAGGAATTCCATTCTTTACAGTTTCTTCCATTGCCCTTCCTTTTCTTTCTACTTTCTTCATCAAGGAAAACTGGCAGTCTAGACCTGCAGCAAACCTTCTTTGGGATACCATAAAATCAATTACAATGATATATCCAAAAGACACTTTCAGAAGTAGCTATGATTAACAAATACCAAAAAATTTCCATAGTTTCATTCAGTGACCTCAGAGTTTATTCTAATGAGCCTCTGAATTTCCCAGAAGGGAAAACACACCATCTAGCAGAGTTTGGTGTTTGAAAAGTAATTAGCTTGTTCATACAGGTGCTACTGCTCGCAAAGAAAGCACGAGGCTCAAGTGTTTGTATGTAAAAGCTGAAAAACTGATCAATTTTTACCAGAGCAGGGATGAATTCCTCTGCCTAACTTTCAGACTCCACCTTTGAACCCAGGGGTCTCTTGCCTATGGTCCTTCCACTGTGTTCTGTTGTTCAGACAAGAGTATTTAGATTTGTTTGCATCCCTTCCTCTCCCATGTTGCTGGGGCCAATCTTACTTGCTATGCTTTGTGAGACTCTGTCAAGGACCTTCAGAGATAAGTAGCGATGGGGACTCTGAGTTGCTATGGTATCACACTAAGTAAGGCAGTGTAGTTCTCACTCAGAGGGTTTCTATGATAGGAAGTTGCTCTGATTTTTGGCACATAGGCCATAGGAACATATGGCTAAGACTCTGTGTAAACATATTGGATAGCTGCAGATGATTGGTGTTACCCTGCTGGAAGAATGGTTGATACACAGAAATATGGGGATTGGTTGTACCTGTTGCAAGTTGAGCATTAAACGATGTAAAATAGAACCAAACATGTGCCTCTTCATCTTCTTCTGCCTTTCTCCCTTCCCAGTTACATACATTTGCACTACTTAAGTCCTTGTGCCCCTAAGAGATTTTCTAGCTCTTTTGCACATGTGCACTAACAGGAGCATTTTGTTTTTCCATTTTCTTTGCACTTTCTCTCAGAGGCTTCGCATTGACATGCCATTGCCCATCCCCACTGACCAGCATCGGATATTCCTGCCCAAACTTGTCTTTGAGGGAGGTTTTCCTTCTTTTCTCTTCCCACCTGCTTACATTCAGACTGGGAAGTCCTGCTCTCTTGCCCACTGTTTTGTCCTACAACCGTTTTTATTTTATTGTCACCTCTACTAATAGAATTTTGATCGAAAGTTTCATTTTGAGAGCAATGTCACTGATGGACCCTTCTCTTTATAGTGAACTGAAAACCAAACCTAGGTAGCATAACAATAATTAAAAGTAAAATTTGAAACAGACATTTAAGATCATGTACACTTCTCTCTCTCTCTGCTTCTGTCTCATACACAAAGTCCTGCAATCTCTTATTCAAGCTTGATATTGGGTTTGGTGACAGAAAGATAATGGCAACATTGAAGTACTTTTCTCTACCTTTGAGATAGCATAAGATTTTTCTAATTTTCAAGTAAAATCCATATATTCCTTAGAAAATGAAGAGATGCTCTCAGAAATTGGAGTGCTTATTTGTGAGCTTATATAAAATATTTTCTTCTCTTTCCTTTTCCCCGTTGGCCTCTTTCATACAAGCAGAAAGTAATTCTTCAAGAGGAACAAACAACCCCTTCACACACACCTTTTTAGTCAGATGGTCTATGCATTAATCTGAAAACAGCACTTAATATGCTGGAATTCTTTCCTTCTCTGTTGAGTTCACTAGTCTTGCCACAGAAAATCCTGCAAGCCAGTAGGGTGAATAAAAACTAGTGATTCAGGAACTTTGATTTATGGCCAAGTAAAAAAATTGCCTTTTTCACTAGACCCACTCTGTTGTACTTTTGTTACAAAGGATTGTTCAGTATTCAGAGTTAATGTCACTGGGTTCTCCTCAGTAATGAAATCCTGACATTGCTAAGAAGAGAGGAAGATACCTCTTAGAAGGTGAACACAGAAGAGCGTAAGGATCCAGCTGGGACTGTGTGGGATTAAACTTGGCAATGGATAGGTTGCTTTGTTTTTGTAGTTGGCTTAAGTTGTGATGCATGAAGACTTGCTTTTTGGATCTGGTAGTGGGAGAAGAGGAGGTGAACTGGCTGGTAGGTGGGGGAGTGGGAAGATTGGGGGGCAGTTCAGGTGCTCTCGAATGGGAAGTCGCCCTTCCCTTGTGTACAGCTGTTGGAAATGACTGCAGTGTTTCATAGAAAGCAAGTAAACTCTACAGCCTTATTTTGGGAGGAGTTCTGTGTAGTAAAAGGGATACGGTATCTGAGACTTTCCTGGCCTGCTGTAATTTCTGTGAAAAGCCTCTCCTCTGCCAAATCTTTTGAACTGGGTAATGAGTGTTGTACAGCTGAGTTCTGTCATGGCAAGCAGCCAAAGCATGCATCCGTGTTAGTGGTTTAGTTCAGATCAGGACTGCCTTTGTCATTCGCCAATGAGCTTTTATCTGTGAGACCAAACTAGAGCTGGTTTGAAACAAACCCAGTCAAAATGCATACGTGGATTTGGTTCCATGCATGACCTGTTTCATCCTAGAGATCCACTTAAATCGTGTCACGTTGTTTGTGAACATCGATATAGCCTCAGTGACCAAGCACGTTCCTCATTGACTCAACAGTTGCCTGCCAGACTGAAGACAAATATTGTTTGCAACAGTATAATTGTTTTAAGCGATGACATCACTTGTGGTGACACTTCATAATTATGCCTGCATTTTATTTTTGCTCTTTACTAGCAAAGCCCCAGGCTGTTGTGCCCCATCTAATGCTGCTGCTGTGTGGTGAACCTTTCTCTGATGTCCTCTGTCCCTCAGATGCACCAGCAGTATGTTATCCTGAGTATGACAACCCAAAGAGGAAGCCTGTTCACTACACATCTGCCCAGGGAAACCCAAGTCAAGATGCAGCAAGTGGTGCCTCCATTGAGCCCTGGCTGTCCTGATTGGGATAGCTGTCCCTGAAGCTCTCCAAGTCTGACACACATGGGTCATGCTGCATTGAGGGTGATTTGTTCCTTATAACAGGGTAACCCGAGAGTGTCATTCCACATCCCTGTGGAGGGGAAGCCCTGTGCTGCTCTCCTGAGTTGTTTTTGTGGAGTGTCCTTCTGTGTAATTTGGTTAGTTGTATGATGAAACCTAATTTAACAGTCAGTTTGTTACAGCTGAATGGGGAGACATAAGTGGCTTAGGGCAGGCTCAGGACACTTGCAATGATGGCACTCAGAGTGAGCAACTTTTCTTTGTTTGATTAGGCCATGCCAGTCTCCAATGGCCACTTCTATGAGGAGACTTTGCTATCTGTTGTAGGGTGGTGATACATGTTGTCATGACTTCCACATGACAAAGGCAACCTCTCTATCATCTTCAGCTATCTTTTTCTTTCCTTTAAGGGCCAGTCCTGACTTACTTTCTTCTCCTTGCCCTATGGGAAAGTAAGGCCTATTCACCCTGTTGTTTTCTTCTTGATAGTCACTGATCAGTGCTCCTTATCTACAGAAACACTCCCCTTCTCCTTAGATGCTCCCACTGGACTCTGTCCATTGCAGCTGTGCTAAAACCTTGTAGCACTAGTCCTCTAACGTAAACCTAGGGCTCTGAAGAAAATTAACTTGTTTGTGTAGACAGTACAAATGGGAATATTTTTAAAGGGCAGCTGGATAATTACATTTCAGATTTGAAATTTGGAATTTGTCAGAGATTGGAAACAAAAACAATTCCTTGCAAATGTATTGGGGTGTGCTACCAATGCCTGAACAGGGGGCTCCTACAGACACTTTCTTTGCTCGTTAGTCTGTCTTTGCACCTAGTTCATGGAGGCTCCTACAGACACTTCCTTTGCTCATTAGTCTGTCTTTGCACCTAGTTCATGGGAAATAGGGTTGTGTGCCTACTTGAAGCATCTGTGTGTGTGTGTGTGTGTATGTTAGTGCACTTAAAGAGAAGGCAAAGGAGAGTGAGAATGGGAGTGCAGAAGCCAAACCTAGATATCTGTTTTTACCAAGTTCCATTAAACTCTCTCTCAGAAGTCTAAACAAGGAAAAGAGTCAATAAACACGGATTAAATAGAACTTGGCTGGAAATGATTCTGCATTGTGCCTTATGGGTAACTGGGAGTATATTGGTGATATGGCATGGTTTCATCTCTATTATGTGGTGTAAAACAAACATTTTTTCCTGGAACAAAAAGCTGCTTGTCTTCATTTGCAAGCTTTTGTTCATTTGTTTGTGTGATCCCTGTCCTTTGGTATGATAATTTTCAGGCAAGAAAAACAGTTTTTCTTAAGTACCCTGTTCAAAGACTGGTCTATAGAGACAACTGTAGTATTCAACGAAGAAATGAAGAACAGTTTCACCTCCAATCACTCAGACATTAGGCAGGGAAATATTTATACAAGGTCAAACTTTCTCCAGTATAAATGGAGCTATGAACATAAGCTTTGTGCTGCATGAAAAGACAGGATTCCTTGATGACGCAGCATACAAATAATGAGGACTGCAGAATCAGGGCATGCTCTGAAGACTTTTCCCTACTTCAGACATGGATATTTCCAAATTATCCAGGAATTGATTCTGCTCCCAGTATTGAGTAGCATCTTGGTTAGCAGATAGCCTCTGCAGCAGTAAGGTGTTGGGACAGATTCAACAAAGCCTTTGTACATGTACTTAAGTTTAAAAGTATTCACAGTTTAATGAAGCTGAGAAGGCATCCCTGGTCATCTGATCCAATCTGTCTCCAAAATGTTCCCTGCAAGTCTTGCAACATATTCACAAGTTGCTCATGTCCATTCACCAAAGCACAAAAGCCCATAATGTCTTCAAAAGTATATACACATATATGCTTAACTTCAGGGATACATTTGTTGAGGGAAGCACCTTGAGTTAGATGTGTTCTGAAATGTCAGCAGGTAGTTCTAGGTAACTGTCAGAGGTGATTGGTCTTCATGAGTCTGCTTGTGGAGAGAGATGGGGTGCCCCAGAGAGTAGATTTAGAGTACTTGTTTATCTCCATTGGCCCTGGAAGGAAGGAGAAGTCATAAACTAGGCCTAATGTGGATCTGTGTCACTGTCCTCTTTCTGTTGAATAGGTTCTTTTCATGTTTGAAAGATTCAGAGGCTTGTTATTTAATTCTCCAGGTCTATATAATACCTCATGTTAGTGTAGGAAGCAAACTTCCAGGAAGCTCTGCCAGTGATACCCTCTTGTCTCCCACCTCTCTTATCCCTATGTTCCCCACATCCATTGCTGCCATTTCCCCCTCAAGTACTAAAGGTCAAAGAAAATAATGAGTTGGACAGTCTTTCTTAACTGTTTTATATTACCACTTCATTTTCTTTCCTAAGCTTTTCTTGGTTTGTTGTATTTTCTACAGAACCTTCTCTTGGGTTTGTCTCTGTTGCACAGCTGCACAACAGTCAGGAATGGTGATTTGTGAAATGTCATAAACATAAAGGACATTTTTTTGCTGTTTCTGCCAGACTAGAATTTCTGGGACATGGCTGAGGGAACTGGAGGAGATTGAGAGAATAGCTGTAGGTATGATCACTGCTTGCTTAGGAGTGTCAGAATATAAAATTTCCAGAGGAGATCTAGAAGAATGGAGACATGTTCAGCCTGAAAGTAAAAGCATGGGTGAAAGTGTGTGGGTGAGAGAAAGGCATAGCTGCTACCTATTATTAAATTAAGGAGATTTTGTAAAGGATGCAGTGTACTTTTTCTCATTACTCTGTGAAGGTAGGGCAAGGAATAAAAAGCTGCAATTACTGCAGAGGAAATGGAGTTTAAATTTTTAGCAAAAACTTGGCAGATATGTAGTTATTGGTGGTACAAGCTATTGAATCTCCCTGGATGTGATGTGCAAGGTGAGACAAAATACTCTGTGAGACAGAGCTGAAGAAGGAATATTACAGTCCATTCTACATGGATGACAATGAACCGGCAAGTCAAGCAGAATGCTGTGTCAGTTGACATGAAAATGATGTATTGCTCACTAACAGATTGGTTTGTTGGGAGATCATCAGGGAAGAGAGCTGGCCAAACAGGAACTAGTGGTACAGATGGTAACTCATATTTGTGGTTCCACTTGATTACTGAGTGAATCTCTTTTGAATTGGGGATGGCTCCAAATAGCACTGAGCTGGGTGTGGAATAGAAGAGAAGCAGCTATGAGAAGAATGCCAAGAGAGAAGATGGAATTTTCAAAGGTCCCACGGGCTACATTCATACCATCACATTAATTTGAGGTTTGAGTTTGCACTTAGACACTCCAGGCTGGCTGCCTACTGTCCTACACTTTCACTTCAGTCTGGGATGAGACTGCTGAGTTCTTGGGCAGCAGCGTTGGCACGGTGAGGGATGTGCTGGCTTACAACAAGCCTCTCTTCAAGAAGTGCTGTACATACAACTAGCTCAGCCCTGGGTGCAGAAAACTGAAAACTGCAGAACCCAGCCAGGCACAGCTAGCTAAGATTTATGGAAATTGCCCAAGTAATTAGGAGCACAGGTTCACCTTTGCAAAGGGGTATGTGTTCCCTAATCACTTTGGTGATCTCCCCTCCCCCAAAAATAGAAGGAAGAAAGAAGTAGATCTCTGCAGAGAAGACAGATAGATGTAAGGATGTTGGGCTGGAAAGGTGAGCTAGGAAAGAAACAGAGTTAAAGGCATTAAAGAGGGGTTGGAAGAGAAATACATTTGAAGAAAAGATAGGGTTTGCTATAGGAAAAAATGTAGGCAAGAAAGAGGACGAAGTGGAGAGATTTTTTTAAGAGATGAAGGAAACAAGATTCAGATAATGCACTGAAGATGTAGTCATGCTAAGCATACAGAGCATGGTGATGAATGGTTAGATAGCAGAATAAAATCTTCTGTGTAGACTTACATAGTATCCTGTTTGTGAGAAGTGAACTTGAGCAATTGTTCGCAGGGATTTTTAGAAAGAGAATGATAATTGAACAAAAAAATGTCTAATTCAAAATTACTATGCAGTAAGTGGAAATTGCATCAATGTATAAAAATGAAGAAATCATCCAGGATTATCACAATGTCTTCTTTCTGCCTGTTTTGCAGCCCTCCCCTTTTCAGTTCTCATTCCAAAATTAAGTATAAGGTCAATCTTTTTTCTCTTAGCAATTGCATCAGCCATAGGCACGTATCACATGGTAAATGAAAAAGCATGAATAATTCAGAACAAAATTTTGAATCATTTAAAAAGCAGAAACTTCATATTTCATTGCTAACCTATTCCCACATAACATAAAATCTACAAAAATCACATTGCAATTTCTGGAACAAAAACATTACAAGTATTTGAAAATATTCTTGCATGCATGTCATTTTGTCCAAAGAATATTTCAATCTCAGAGTTTGCCAAAGCTGTTTCACTATTCATGAGAAAAACCCCAGAAGATAATTAAATACTGGGTATGTGCTGCCTGAACATGAAATACTATACATATTCCCAAAATTTTTGTGGCCATATTAATGTGATCTCCTTTGCCTCCAAGGTGGATAGAAAATGTAACATTTAGTTAACCTAAACTGCCTGTATTAGGGAATTAACACAATCTTGTGATATATATATTTATATATACATGTCACCATCATCGCTTGTTAGTGTGGATTTTGGGCTCCTGTAATACCAGCACAACTAGAAAACAGCCTTTGACTATGCCTAAGCCAAAAAGCTTAGCAACAAAAACACAAAGCAAAAAGCCAATGCAATACAGAGATTATTTTTTCTAGTGATAAGAGCATGAGGATGGAGTGAGGAGTTAGACAACTTGTTCCCCAGTTTAGTCACTGATTCAATGGGGCTTTTCAAGAGGAGCTTTATTCTCTCCTCACCGAAGGTTCGTGCCTCATTTTCCTTATCTTTGAAGCAGTAGCAAGACTGAACCACTTTCCAGATGAGGTTGGGTGTGACCAAACTCTTGGTCACAATTTTGACACAGCATTTGTAAAGCATACTGAGACCCTCCAGCAAGAAATTGCTACAGAGAAGACAACTGTGATGCTGATCACCTCCCATGCATTGTGATTAATGAGTCTCTGGCAGTTGTTCACAGCAGTGAAGCTGCTGGTTATCATGGCATTAATATGCGTTTGCATTGCTCTGACCCACAGTATTAGGACCCGCATTCCACAGGGGTTATCAGGGCTGTGCCCTACGGGGATGGTTGGGGTATCCTACCATTCCGTTCCTGCCCTGTTGATCTCTTCCCACCAGCACTCTGTCGGCTCACCAAGGCTCTGGGATGCTGGCATGCAGGCATAGTTCCACAGTCTGTCAGAGCCTTCCTTCTTGTTGAAAACACTTCTGACAGCCACAATCACCTGCCCGTGTGGGCACTGGAAGTTGAAACCCTGACGGTACACATTGACCCATTCATCATTATCTCCATAATTATAGGGACCATAGTAATAGTCACCGTACTGGCCCCATGCCACAGTCACCAGAGGCAGGAACACACAGAGAAGGACAAGGTCCATCCTGAAGATGTTCCTGGCTTAGAAATGCCCCGCTGGTTTGTTGGGCTGGCCCTTTTATATTGCCTCTAACATTTGGCTTCCAGATGTTACGTTTCCAGATCCAAGTGCAATGTGTCATTGCTTAGCAAACCTTCTCTGACTTACAGAGACATCCAATTACTTTTAAGGTGGAATTCTGCAAGTACAGTAAGCCTGCAGTCCCTAGGAGCAGGGTCTTCCCACCACCACAAACCATCTGTGATCCTTTACTGCAGAGCTACTGTATAGAGCAAGCTACATATTGTAGTACAACTGTCACAGTCATTCCACTTTTATCCTCAAGGCTGCAGTTAAGTTTGAAAACTCCTTTATTTGAAATTAAAGCTCTAGCTGAAGCTGCCATTTTCCATCATCAGTAACATGCAACCAAATGTGATTGTGTATGTATGTCACCACTCTCTTTTCCCTAAATTCTGTGTGATATGATTCTGCCAGTGCTTAGGAAGAAGGGATTTGGGCAAGGTGAGGGAATTCACTGCTCCTGTTGTAAAAACTCCTTTAGAAATTTTGGGTTGATTTGGTTTGAAGGGAGGTGGAGCCCAAATGACTGAGACTCTGTCTTGGCACAGAAGCAGCCCACCCTGGGAAATAGGGCATTGGCTTCTTCCATGCAGAACTGATTTTGGTATGACAGTGTGTGAGCTCTGTGAAACTGTGGACTCAACAGATGTTTTAATTTGAGGATAAAGCACATAAGCAAGTTACAATGAGATAAGCTTCATGTGTGACCATAGGCTACTGAAATCTTTGAGCAAGGCCCTTTAAGGTACCTTGATTTTATCATGGGCTAGAAACATGAGGCTGCTGCTGACGAACTGCTGTGCTGCAAATTTAAAACCTGACATGCCACCTGTAGTGTGTTTATCTGTTGACATCCTCAGGTAATTTCTTTACCAGGAACCCACTCTATGCAGGAAAATTTGGAACAGTGTTCTTTATTTAACTGTGTACCTTACCCATAGAAAACTCTGGGACTTAAGCATACTTTAATATGTGAGACAGTCCAAAGTAAATCTAACATAGTCTAAATAGGCATATGTTGCCTATGTTGCATTACTAGTGAAATGTGTGACACTTGGAACAGCTCCAGATTCAGATTCTCTCTCTTGAGTGAAGTCACTGCAAAGGATCCAGAGACTATTTCTTGGTGCAAGTTTCTCCTCCACTATTTTCACTACCTTTCTTCTCTATTTGGACCATGCAAGTGTATGAGCTTTTATTCTGTTGCTGGTACTGTCAGAAAGAAGATCTGTGATGAGTAACAGTAGACTTGCTCTTCTCTAGGGATTTCCAAACTTATCGTGCCTGGTCAATGCTTTGCAGGAGCACCCCAGAAGGCAGGTGCCTTTACTAACAAAACTTTGGATCTTAAAAGCTGCCTTCAGCCTCATCAGCCAGATTCAGCCTCGTCAACAATTTGTGCCTCTATCTAACGGCTTTTCTTATAGCAGACCCTTGTTTGACAAAACTGTAGATGGTGTCTGAGCTTTTTTCCAGAAGGACAGTGCAACAATATCTCAGTTGTCCATGCTCATAGCCAGTGCAGATCCATATGCACCTGGCAGGTGAGGGTTGCTGATGCAGCTCAGTGCCTCACCTACAGCTGTACCAGCCCCAGATGCCTGGAGTAGGGGACAATGGAGACAGCAAGAGAAGAGCCCTTTCCTTGGAGCAGCCCTCCTCTAGATCTTAAGTAACAGTAGGGGACACAGGTATTCAAAGTCTAAAGAGAGTGGAAATTTTAGATTAAAAATCTGATGGGCATCAGAGTGCATGAACTGCACAATCTCACATGGGTTTTTCAGCTAACTCAATATTGTATGTTTTTTCCTTTCTTGCTTCCTGAGACACGTAGTCACAGCTGGGAGCACTGCACATTGCTGTGTATGCCTGAGAGGCATTCTGGAAAGAAGTTTTAGCAGGAAGCACCACATTATCATATGTATATGATCCTCACCTCACATAACCCTTTATAAGCACCATTCCATGGAAGAAAGTTCTTACATAGCACACAAAATTATGGGCAAGAGGGGATGAGAAGAGGGAGGAGGGTCCTATGGAGAGTAGGCACAGTTTTCTTTTGCCTACCTTTGACACATATATAAGCTTCAAGGTGTCTGTTGTCACATCTTACATACATTCTACCATGCCTGATCCCCATTAGTGGATAGAATGGTACTTCCATGCTGTAATGTGAT
Organism: Acanthisitta chloris; assembly: GCF_000695815.1. NCBI lineage: Eukaryota > Metazoa > Chordata > Aves > Passeriformes > Acanthisittidae > Acanthisitta > Acanthisitta chloris. The sequence goes on from NW_008675576.1 coordinate 61,137, forward strand.
CAAGAAGTGGCTTAGCTGGGAAAAAAAATCTGTGCAGGGAAGATAGTGAACACAGCAGATGTGCAACAACAACTCCCTGTAACAGTTATGGCAGTGTAGATGTGTCCTGACCAGGGACTGACTGAAAATCTACAGTTCTGTGTTTCTGGATCCAGTGCTTTCTGGGAACTTTTGATACTAAATTTCATGTTTCTTTCTGATGCTGAACAAAACTAGAAGAGAGCAGAATTTCTTACAGGATGGACATGATGGTTTTTAGTCACCTTGAAGAAGGGTGGTATTTCTAAGTGGAACAAACTGTGATTTGAAAATTCCCATAGGGGCTAAAAAAGAGAATAGTGTGTATATGTGAATTTTGTTTCTGAGTAATGTTCATCAGTCTCTGCTGTTCACAGCTGCTTGGTTCATGGAGCAAAGATAAGGCTACATGAGACTTGTTTCACTAACATTTCACACCATTGCTCCTACCCAGATAACTCCACTTATGTTGCCAGTGCTGAGAGTTGCAATTTTATCTGTGTTTCCATTGACTCACTGGTATGTTGACCACTGTGCCTTATTCTGTTCTGGCCACTGAATCAAACATAACAGTTCAAAAGCCAGTGGCTAGAAGAGCTGCAAACTAGTCTGTAGCTTGGTGACTTTGGTTGGCTTCAGCTATAGTTTGCACTATGAGAAAACATTGATATTTAAAAATCCGTCCCTCTCTGAAATTACTTATCCTTTAATTTGTCTTTAGACATCAGCTGCATGCCTTACACATCCACCCTTTGGAAATACAGAAAGTGTCAATGAAGTAGTAAATATGAGATTCTAAGACCTACCTTTCATTATCAGTTCCTTGCCATGGAGCCTGTATTGGCTGGTAATTTTATTCCCCATCAGTTCTTGAAATGCTGCATTTAATCCACACAAACCAGCATTTAATTTTGGTCTTGAGGTGTGACAAAAGAAATTGTTTATCATAGAATCATCATAGAATCATAGAATTTAAGGGTTGGAATGGACTTGACTTTTCCACTTATGTTGCCAGTGCTGAGAGTTGCAATTTTATCTGTGTTTCCATTGACTCACTGGTATGTTGACCACTGTGCCTTATTCTGTTCTGGCCACTGAATCAAACATAACAGTTCAAAAGCCAGTGGCTAGAAGAGCTGCAAACTAGTCTGTAGCTTGGTGACTTTGGTTGGCTTCAGCTATAGTTTGCACTATGAGAAAACATTGATATTTAAAAATCCGTCCCTCTCTGAAATTACTTATCCTTTAATTTGTCTTTAGACATCAGCTGCATGCCTTACACATCCACCCTTTGGAAATACAGAAAGTGTCAATGAAGTAGTAAATATGAGATTCTAAGACCTACCTTTCATTATCAGTTCCTTGCCATGGAGCCTGTATTGGCTGGTAATTTTATTCCCCATCAGTTCTTGAAATGCTGCATTTAATCCACACAAACCAGCATTTAATTTTGGTCTTGAGGTGTGACAAAAGAAATTGTTTATCATAGAATCATCATAGAATCATAGAATTTAAGGGTTGGAATGGACTTTACAGATCATCTAGTCCCAACCCTCCCTGCCATGAGCAGGGACACCTCCTCACTAGATCAGGTTGCTCAAGGCCTCACCCAGCCTGGCCTTGAACACCTCTGGGATCGGGGCAGCCACCACATCCCCAGGCAACATGTTCCAATGTTTCACCATCCTTATAGTAAAAAGCTTTTTTCTAATATCTAACCTAAACTTTCCCTCCTTCAGTCTGAATCCATTACCCCTTGTCCTATCACTGCAGTTCCTAATACTCCAGTCCTCTTATCAACTACGTGGCCCTCCTCTGGACTTGCTCCAACAGTCCTTCTTATGTTAAGGACACCAGAACTGCACATAGTATTCCAGGTGGGTCTCATGAGAGCAGAGTAGAGGGGAAGAATCACCTCTTTTGACCTGCTGCCCACACTCGTTTTAATGCAGCCCAGGATACAATTATTCTTATCACCCTTCCGTCCCTGGCCAAACTTTGGGAGTTAGCTCTGCTTTGAGCACAGTTTGTTCTAGGGGCCTTAAGAGTCCTTTACAACTTGAATTATTCTGTGTTTCTCTCCT
>NW_008675576.1:63275-89317 GCF_000695815.1 Acanthisitta chloris
GTGCTGCAGGTGTTATTAGTGCTTTGGAGCCGTTAGGAGAAATGCTGCAGTATTAGCTTACCATGCCATGTCACAGCCATTAAATGCAGAGAGATTGCAGTGCTTTGAACTAAAATCACAGATGCAGTAGTACTATTTGAATGAATAACAGTAGCCAGCTTAATGGGTTTTATTTTAGCACCCTACCTCTATACTAAAGTAGGAGAAAGAATGGTAAAGCTTTATTTATTATTTGGCAAACACAGAGATGCTAGAGCAGCAATGGGCAAAGCATGGTTTCAGACTTGGTCAGTGACAGGTACAACTAGATCTGTGTCTACAAAACTGAGTTGCAGGAAAGTAGTGTCATGTGGTTTTATTGGAGTGGCTGTACTGCTCAGGTTCCTGTATCTGCAAAGGTCTGGATTATGTGCAACCAGTTTTTACTCCACTATGAGGGTAGAAGGGACATATAAAGGTTTTATCTCACAGCACTTCAGCCTTTAGATGCACAAGAGTGATTCCATTCCATATTACTCAGAACTACAGCCAGAAGTGAAGCTTTGCATTTTGTGCGGGTGAAGGAGGCTGAGTGTGTATACCCTGAGCCCTGAAGCCCCCAAATGCAAAACAGGTATAACAGCAGCAGCAGCAATATACATCTTCTTCCAAGGCAATGCAACTGCATCGTGGCATTTCACAGTGAGAAGAAAGTGTTTTTCATGTCAGCTCATAGCACCACTGAGGTCACACTTCGTGAGCACATTTTCCATATTTTATTGCACACTGTCTCAGTGTGATGCTGGCAGTTCTGATAAAGCAGAGTGGCTTGGATGAGTCAGGGAGGCTGCATGATCTGGGAGCTGTAAATTGAATTCAATTACTGATTACTTTTCTGTGTCATCTTTGCAGCATGACTTTTTTTTTAAACATATATAAGCTCCCTGTATTGTCAGTTATTATAAAAGTTTGAGGATTTGGGGTGTCTTTATTATGTTTTGGAAATGAGATTACAGAAGCCTTGCTAATGCCAAGGCTGAAGCTGCTAGAAGTCTGTGCTTCACAAAAGACAGAGATCTATCCTTGTCAACTTTTTAGCTCCAAGATATGATCTTCGTTCAGAGTAATGTGTATGGTGAAGGCTGGAGTTCATTTGTCAAGATTTCCTACTATTTAATGATATTTTTTCTAGCCCCATTCACTTGATGTTCTCAAAGGACTTTAAGTTCAACCACCCTCTTAAAAATAGGAAAGGTTAAAATACCTTTATTTTACACAGTAGGTCCAGTGATCTTCCCAATGTCCACCAATACTTCAGGGCTGGAGACAGATTTTAAACTCTAGCATCTAGACTGGAGTTTAAAATCAAACTCCAATCCTGGGAAGGCACACCTTTTCCCAACCCTTTCTTCCAGCTACTTCCCTACAGAGATGCTGGTTCAGCTTCAGCTTTGTGTAGCTCTTTCTTTGTAAAAGGGAAGCTACTACTTAAGATCCTGTGATACTGGAGGATATTGCAGAGCTGTTTTCGGTTTGGAAGTAGTTGTAGAAATTCCTGATATGATACCACCTGGAATATTGCTGTAGAGGAAAAAAACACTAGTTGTAATGCTGTTTTTTGAAGTTAAAATAAGCCTTTGAATTACTTTTATAATAGCTTCCTGCCTGCATGTGTAGTACTAAATTATGGATTAACTATTAGAAGCAAACAGGAAAAGCAGAACTTAAGTAATAAAGTTTCTGAGGAAAGAGTAAGAAAGCTGCATTGAAACACTAGTAAAAGAACAACTGAAACAAATGTCATGATAACTCCTTTTTCTTCTGCAACTCTGAAATCTATTATTTTGAAAACTCAGTTTTCAAGTAGTCAGTGGACAGCTGTTTCATAGATTGATGATCATTGCTAGAATAGTGCTCAAAAGTGACAGCCATAAACACTTGTGACAAACCTTTCCCTGCCCATGTAAAACTTTGAGCAGGGAAGTGTTGGAGAGTGGAAAAGAGCTAAATTGTGCAAGGGGAGGCATCCTTACCAACTGCATGATATGTGCAGACATCCCAGAATGTCTACACAGAATATTCCTGTGTTAAATAACCCAGGAGCCTATTGCCATCATTACTGACTTCCACAGATCTCTCCCCAGAAGTAATTTCAAATAGATTTACTCAGGGATATTTAACCAGTTCTGAAATAGCTGTTCTTCAAGACTGGGCAGAAGGAACTTTGTAGCTTCACTATTATGTACATATTGTAAGAATTCATGCACACCTTAGAAACAGAAAATGATGCTTTTTGTTTGTTTGTTCGGATCCACTAGAAGTGAAGAATGTCCTGCATGGTTTAATCATAGTAATTCAGGCTTTTATCAGAGCACTGGTATAACTGCTCCTCCCCACTCTGCTCCTCAAGCTGTAAAAGTTGCCCTGTTCTAGTAACTCTCAACATTTACGCTAATAAATTCATTCCCTAAAGTTGTTGCAGATAGAGCTGTTGTGATTACAGTGACTCTTCCAGGATTATTACAATGAGAAAAAGCCAGTTTGATGAGTGTTTGCCATTACAGTTTCAAATGTCAGAACAGGGCATGGTATTTTTCCAATCACTTGTCACTGCTAAAAGCAAGGTGTTTTTTCCTAGTGCTCTTTGCTAAAGAGGTCTATTCTGTAGCTGTTATTATCACTATTTCTTTTAGCATATGTGCTTGAAATCAATAACAAATATTTAGCTGCAGTCCTGTGTTAGCCTAGACAGGCAGGGTGCACTGTCTGAGGGTGAAGCTGCCAAAAGAAATGAAAAAAAAGCCTTGAGGCTGCAGGAAATTCAGGTGACATTGATTCAGGAGAGAGCCAGATGCTTCAGGCTGAGTCAGTGCTGAACCTCCTCACAGATTTAGCATGCAGCATTTTACCAGGACCTTTTTATACATGAGCTGAGTAACTGAATCCTCCTTTTCATCGAAGATCTCATCTTTTTTTTTTTTTTCCCCTCTGTGTGTGTGGTGTTTTGTTTTCTTTTTATAATAGCATTATATTTAGTCTTTGAGCTAAATTCAAGCTTAGGTATCTATGTGCTGTTGTTGGTTCCTACTTGATACATCTGGAGAGCTTGCTTGGAAGAGCAGTCATCACCAGATCAGCAGAGGCAGAAATGTTCTAAAACTTGATATGACTCCTTCAGAAAGAGACTTCTTCTCCAGTGGTCTCACTGGACATTTAGTGAAATTGCTACTACACTTAATATATAAGGAGTTTTGTATAGATCTATGATAAATTACCTTCTCCTTTCAATTGTTTTAAATTTGTCCTCAGAATATACAGCTTCAGCTGATTCTTAAAGCATTGGAAAAGTCTGTTGTGGTAAAACAGGTAGGGAAAATGTTACATTTAAATGCAGAATTTACAAAAAGCAATCATATTTTTGAGGTCCACTTCATAATCTGAGAAGAGATACAAAAGAGGCACCAGTCCTAGTTTTTTAATTTATTTTTAAAGTCTAACACGATGCTTGTTTCTGTGTAAGGCTCCATGTAAGGTTAACTTTCATTTCAGTCTAATCCATGGGAAACCTTTTAGAAATGGCTGCAGCAGCTGTAGCATTTTCAAAATCTATGGACTACTGATCTGGGGCTTAATATGGGCCACCCTTTTCCAGGGGTGTGACTGTAGCTGTCCAACTGAAGAGCATTAAGAGATCAGTCAGCTGTGATTCTTGTCATGGAAACCAGCCATTGTGGATGGGGAACAGGTTTCTCCTTCTGAGAATTTTGGTATGTTCAAAGTTCTCACATGGCTTTCTCTAGCTAGACTGTGACCCATAGTTCATAGCATCTCTGTGAAATGCTGGAGGGGAAAATCTGAACTAATCACTTATAGTAACTCTGAACAGAACCACGGGGTAAGTCTGAGGTCAGGGCTGAATTGATCTTTGATGTGAGAATGGCAGTAGCTGTAATTCACTTGCTGGTCATGGGAATGGTGCTGAGCCAAAGCCAGTTTTCTCTGAGCTAGATAAGGAAAAAAAAGGGCTCAGAATGTGAGCTGGGATTGCCTCAGTTTTGCATGCAAAGGACCCTATCTCTGCATGACCTTTTAAGTCCATACAAAATGAATGCTGAGTAGGAGCACTCAGAGCTTGTGGAGTTCACAATGATCTTGCTTTAACAGTCACTAAAGTCAGGTGATTTCTGGCAGCCCATGTTATGTGGGAAGTGAAGTGAAATGCTGACTTTGTCCCTTTTGGCCATTTGCTTTGTCAGTTTGGATAGCTGGAGTGACAGCATAGCCATTGATACCTAGCTCCCTGTGCCCTCCATCCACTTTGCATTCTAGTCACGAGAATGATTTCTCTTTACTGTTTTGCTTTTGTGATGCTGCAGATGGTGGGGAGAAGAAGTGGGAAAAGAAGAAGAGAAAATTTGGGGAAGGGACTTCTGCATCCTGCCACCATAATTCATTGTGATCTGACCTTCTGGATTTTCAGCCCTGCTCAGCCATCCATCACTCCTCATGTGACTGTCACCTCATATTATCGTAATTAGCAACTGCCAGCCCCAGAGATTTCACAGTGGAAGTGAGAAAGTCCCATGAGCTCTCTGCCAATTTAAAATTAACCCTGTCATTACAGGACAAATTGTCCTGCTCCAGAAGGAGCTTGTTGGCATTTACATTGAGATAATCCCATGCTCCTGCTCTTATAAACTAGCTGCCTTGTCTCACCCTGCTTTGTTGTCCTTGCGTCCTCCCAGGCTGCTTCACCCTCCTTCCTCCCTGCATGCCACCCTTCCTTGCTGCCTATGAGAACTGAAGCTGCTAATGAGAATGTTCAAGCCAGCAGTCCCAGAGTCTGTGTGGGTGGATGATAAATGCAGCTTTCTGAGGCTGTGCCAATTGAGGTCTGTCTGCCCAGTTTCAGAAAAGACCGTGCTGTTCTGTGCACATCTCTCTTCTCCTCTGCCTGGGACTTCTCCCCCTGTGCCAGCACCACAAAGTACAAAACCACTGGGGGCCCTGCCCATTTTTGTGGCTGTTGGTTCATGCTGCTGTCCTTTGCTGCTGTGGATACCTCAGCCAGGAGGACAAAAGCTAGGTCAGATCTGCTGCCTCATTCTACAAGTTCCTTATCTTTGTAAAGAGTTTATATACTTTCTGCAAGTGGGACTGGTAACTGTCAAAGCCCTTTTATATGGCATTTACAAATCTTCCTTCATTGTCTTGTAAGCAGTGTGTGGCTGGAGGTCATCCTTGTTACTCTGTTCACCTAATTAGGTACAGCTCCTGCTTCCCTGCTGCACAGAGGTGACAGCACTGACAGCACAAAGGAAGGTTGCCTTCCCCCAAGAAGTATCTGGGGTTTCAGAGAAAAAGCTGGAGAGTGCAACAATATCTGACATCCAGTCTCTGAAGTCATTCTATCTGCTCAAATAGACCACAGTCAAGTAACAGAGGTCCTGATAGTCCTGCAGTTCAACTGAGTGATAAACTATTTAAGAGAGTGTGACAGGCTGGTTTGACGTGGCCCTGGCTCAGATACTCTTCTGATAGAATTTGCATTTAACCAAAAATATATTTGCTTAACCTATTCTGCACCATCCTGTATAGGTACAACTTTTTATACTCCCAAATTCACAAAACTGGTACCCTAGTCCTTTAGGATAAGGCCATACCCTTTTTTTTTGCAGTAGTTCTGCACTGCCATAATTAGTACTGATCCATGATGTGCTTCTCTCCCAGCTCCCTTGTGCTTCCAAGCAGTTACAAGGACCACTATTGCGACAGTCTGCCTTATTTCTTAGTTTAGCTTCTTTCTGAGGCTAGGACAGAGCAGCTTCTCCTGATCACCACAAGAAGTGTAACTGAGAGCCTCTGAAACATGATTTCAGTATCTGGTCTTTACATGCTTGAGCGATGAAACTCCTGAGCCTGCTTTCAGTTCACAAACACACAAATTTGCCTTTGCACCACACAGCTTATCATGCCCTATGCCAATCGACTTGACAGGCCATTTTTGTATGAGCACTCTCATTTTTTGTTGGTGTGCCTGACACCATGCTAGATACCAGCAGTAACCATGTTCACAGAGAAGAAAGAAAATGCCTACATAGCTATTACTGCGTTAAGCTTTTCACATCAAATTCTGATGGCTTGTCAACTACATCCACAGAATCATGCATCCTTTCTTTTTCTTGCATTATATTCTAGGTTATTTTATTGCATTGAGAGCTCCAGCAGCTTTATCCCTGTGTCTCTTCTCGCCTTTAGCATATTTACAGTCACTGGTCACCATCAGAGAACACTGTGGGTCTGTGGAATAGTAGCCATGAGAGTGCAAAACCTTGCTGTCATTGTGTGCTTTATATGCATAAATGAAAATAAAATAGTTGCCAGTAAATGTAAAGATAGACATGGAAAGAACAAAAACTAATCTCAGAACTCTAAAGAGTCTCTGGAAACTAAGTTATATGTTTGGGTTGTTCATAAGGTGAGGCATTAGAAAAGCAGATATGACAGGCAGTAGGGAATAGTTGCGCTTGTACTTTGTGATTGCCTTCAAGGGAATGTGACTAAATTAAGAGAAATTTCTGCTCATTACTTAAATGTCTAGTTAAATTTTATGTCCATGCAGTGCAATGCAAAATGTCAGCACTCATTGTTTCAGGAGCTCATGACTTAAGCTAACTAGAAACGCATGTGGGTAAGTCTTGCACTATGAGGTTGAGCTGCTTCTGTAGCCATGCCCAGTGGCTCTTTCTGGTGAAGCATGAAAAATGGAAGAGTTTGTCTCCAGTAGCCATCAAATGCTTGACTCTGGCTGAAGGAAATAAAGGCCAGAAGCTGCTGTTCCACTAACCACAGGCAGCAACACCTCACCTTCCTTATGCTGCAACGGGCACAGCACAGTACAGGCTGGAAGGCAACTCTGGAGGTTCGTGGTTCAACCTCTTGTTCAAATCAGAGTTGGTTAAAGATCTGACCACATTGTTCACAGCTTTATCCAGTCTTGAAAATCTCCAAGGACGGAGAATGCACAGCCTGTCATTTTTCCACTTGCAAACAGAAAATCTAAGTTACATAACCCTAACACAATATCTTTGTGACCAGAGGAATTTGGTAACAGAATCAAAGCTGCTGTTATTCTGCTGCTTGAGCCCTCCTCTGCTCTGTAGCTGCCTTTATCACTATCCTCTTCAAAGCATGATACTGAAAACAGTGTATTTCCCACTTTAGGAGTCACATCCTGCCTCTGTGACCTTAGAACACTTAGCAACATGATTGCAGATGCATGCCACATGTGCAGTGAAAGTCAAAGACCTCCTCAGCCTATATTAGGCACATTTGCCAGCTCTCACCTGGTTATTTTTATGTAGGATGCAAAACCCAGCAGCTAAAATGAGCTCATCAGTGTTCTTTTATGTCAGCAATGGTTTAGACCAATTGCCCTGGCAACTATCACTGTCCCTAGCCCAGCAGTGCTGCAAATCTCCAGATGCCCTGGTAACCTTGCACCCAATAAAAGAACTGTGCTAATTGCTTGAAATCTTTTTTATATCTTCTTTCCAACAATATTTTTGTGTATTTAAACCTAAGCTTCAGAATATCAGCAGTTCAGCAAGAATTGCTGGTTTAGTAAATCCTGGAGTCCTATGTTAATAAATCCTGACACGCTGGGTTTAGCCATAGCTCAGGCTGGCTCTGCCACTTGACTGTTCTTTATCCTTAAACAAATTGCTTTGCCTCTTCATGTTCCTGTTTGGCCTTCTGCTCATTTCTGGTCTTTCTGATCTGATGCTATAAACTCAGTTGTTAAGTCACTGTGTCTTACTATGGATTTGACAACTCATGTCTTGCAACCCCAATCAAATGCTCATGATCTCCAGCTATTAACTATTGTTTCTTGCTTCTTGCTCTCTGTCTTTTCACAGGAAAACTCAAAAGAGTATCTGTCCTGTGCTGTTGTGGAAGAAAATGGAGGAAAAAAGGCTGCCAAGTATTCAGCAGAAAACACAAAAATCTTTCTTAGCCAGTAGTTATAATAACTACTGTGAGCCTGTCTCTCTCAGTATATGATTTCCTGACATTAAATGAATTTGACATTTACACCTGCTTTTATTTCTCCCAAGAGCCTTGTCTTTTTCCCGTTTAAAGTGCTGTTGTACTCTGAAAATTGTTGTTAATTTTGCCACTATAGGGGCTCCCTATTTATTATGTCAGGTTTACTCAGAGCACAACATGTGGATCGACAGCAAGAAACTCCCTGGCTTTTGTGGCCTTTGGATCATGGGGAAAAAGGCCTTTGCTAACTCATAACCCTGCAAATCCAGATCCTAGAATCTTCCTGAACTGTGCAGAAGTGATGGAGATTGATGAAGGAGAGTATGACGCACGGCGCTGAGAATAGACCGTGCAAGAAAAGCAGAGACAGAAGGCTTCTCCGCCTTGTTCCTCTCATGCTGCTACAGATTTATGACGTTGTAACAGGCTGTGCCGTGACTTGAATATGTAAAGCACTTCTCCCAGACTGTAGTACAATCAGCATTTTTGCTGCATTGGCTTGATTGCTTTGCTCCAGTACTCCAGTGAGCTGACTGGCAAAATCCCAAGCTGCATGCTAAGATCCCTGCAGCGCTGCAGGCACAATGATGCCCAAGCTGCAGGAATAAGGAAATAATGGACCTCGTAAGTGCTGTTCACTTAGTCAGAGATTCCCTGGGGACAGCAGAAAACCTGGAGAGGATGTTGCCAAAATTCCTTCTCTGCTGTCAACCACTGCAGAGATAATAATTTGCATATAGTTACTGCTCATCAAATTGCTCGATACACTCTCTGCCCTGCACAGCAGAGAACTGCTGGCTGCCTTCATAAAAACCAGACAGATCCAGATTCCTACAAACATGAGGCCTGGATGATGGGATCGCTTATCATTTTGCCAAGATGAAACCCAATTAGAAAAAGCAATTTCATTGCAGTATGTACAGCTTTCATCAGCTTACTCTATACACTATTGTCTCTTGCTTACAGTCTAAATATGAGACTCCTGAGTAAGGATCATTAGGTGTTCTCAGTGCTGAACACAACAGGATCCTGATCTTCTTGCATCAATCACTATCACCATCACATCAATATTTATTTGTTTACAGTGTCTGTTCTTTAAGTAGTAAGGTGTGCTGGGAACCATAGTGATAATAAGAAGAGTGTGCTGCTTTTCTCAGACATACTTCCTCTTAAGAATATAAATGGCTTAGCTTTTTATGGCACCAAAATTACATTTTTCCATAGATACCAGTGATTATTTTCTGAGTTGGCTTTTCTCTTTTATGCCTATCTGATGCTTTTTTACAGTGAAATATTGTATAGTTTTCTAGTACTTTCTATTTAAGAATCTTGAGTCATTTATATCTATGAGGTACAGTCACATGTGTTTTACAGTCGTAGGGAACTGAGGAAAAGCATGGTAAGGTTTGCTTGTCATCAAGGTCATGCACTGAGTTTATAGCAACACTGATAATTAAAACCCAATCCCAAACAGCAGGTCACCACCATTTCTTTCCCTGTTTTTAGCCATTCCCATTCTTTGTGCCTAAACTCCCTCCTGTCTTCCTTTCATGCTGCCATTTTTGCCAGTGTCTTATCCTCTCTTTCAGCCAGTCTTATCCATGAAAGTGGTCTTTGTTTTCCGTATTTGTGAATCCGGATCTGATCCCCAAACACTCCTTTCATGTATCTACCTGACATGCAGCCCTCACACACTGCCAGTCCTGCTTCTCTTTCACATGCTAACAGCTAGGAAATTCCATAGCAAACTCCCAGCTATTTTGGGGACCTTGGATGCTGTCAATATTTCTCATCTCTCCTGGATTTTTTTTTGCTGTGGCCCATTGTAGTGCTGGCTTTTAACTTTGTGTTATAGGCCATTAGTATTTTGCTTTATAAATAGGTCATTCTGAAATATCGTGGAGCCTGCAGTGTGTGTAGACTTCAAGAACAGTTTTCCATGGGACCTTCTGGACTCAGTATCTGTTGTATGACTATGTGCAGTAGTATGTGGGGATGAGTCCCATCTTTTTTCAGCCTGTATTTCAACAAAGATTCCTAACGCAAATTTTCCTTCAGCATTCCCACATTGAAACACACCCCTCCTCCCAAATTCTTCCTGGATGAAATCTTCAGTATTTGCCCTGCAGTGCACCCCAAAAAAAGACAATCATCTGTGTATACTACATCTGGATAATGGGAAATGTTTAGGGTTTGAATGGGGGGTTTGTGTTGTTTCTTTCTTTTTGCTGTTCCCAAAAAATAACATAACTTCTGCACGTGATTATTTCAAAAACCTCTGGGCAATGTACTCTGTGAAGTTAGAATAGCCAATTCAAAATTCTGATTTCTATTGATGTGGGCACTCTTTGTATTTTAGGCAGTGTGCAAATGTCTTTTCTGGATACATTTGTTATGGGTTTTTTAAAAATACATTGAAACAAGGAGAGGAGGCTCTTTGCCAATGTAAGGACACCAGGGAAGATGTCTGCCAATTTCAATATGAGAAGAAAAAAATTTTTTTTCTTTCCACTTCTCTACTCTTTTCTAGTACTCCTACTCCTTCGCATTCACTCCTGGATAGAGGTAGGAGTTCAGTCTCCAAATGGAATCAATTCTTGTTGCCTTCACTAAGGCTGTCAGCAGAGCAAAGTGTCATGACAGGGTTTTTGTGTTGTGAGTAGCTCTTCTCTCTGTGCTGGGTTGATATAAGCAGGTTTGTAGCTCCTTTCCTTTTTATCCTGCTCAATGCAATATACACACTGCAGATCACTAAGGCTGAGATTACTTGGCTGTATGTAGATTCCCTAAAATGACTTTAACCCATCTCTCTCCTCAAAGCATAAGATTTCTGAAACCCTGTCTTTCATCTAAATGTGCTTAGAAGAAAAAAAATCTTGATTTTAAAGGCCAATTTTTTCCCTTACTTGTTTTACATCACCCATCAGTTATCTGTATGAACATGACATGGCAAAACAGCCATAAGAAAGAGTAGCCCCATGCTGATAAGCTGGCTACCAGTTGATCTGACTTTGTAGCATGTTTCAAATAGCTCTACCCAAGAAAAGCATAGTGAGTGCAGTAACAATATGGTTGGGAGAGTCTCAATGGATTTAGCCAATTCCAAGTAGATCAGCAGCCTCATGTTAGATGCTCTGCTACTGGTGGAAATCGTAGTTTTCATGTGAGACATAAAATGACCACCTTGCTATGCGATTTCCATGAAAGCAGAGATGGTCACAGTATCTGTGCCACCTTGCTAGATAGTAGTTACATTCTGTCTTACTCAGAATTTCCCAGGCATTCTTTATTTGCAGAAACAATCCTCCCTATTGTCTGCCCCGGACTACTGCTAAGTAAGTAGTAGTTACTGTGGTGGTGGGGGGGGTGTGTGTGAAATTTGCCCTGTACAGAGAGAATATACTGAAAATATCCAGTGTCAGCTATGCTGTTTGATGGAATGATGAAACTTGTTCCTGTTGCTTAAGTGGCATCATTCATATGTATGAGAATATAGTCTGATGGTGGAGTATTAATCTGAAGAGAGGAACATCTCATCAGCTTGGAAATCCATGTGTGGCTGGAGAAGGAGCATCTAAAGTTGGCCTCTTGTTCCCCCTTAAAGTTTTAAGTGCACTTCAGCTTTTAAAGCTAACCCATTCTGCTGGAGAATTGCCCAGTCTTGCTTTGGCTTGCCTCTTTCTCTGGATTCCTGCCACATAAGAGATGTTAGCTACTTTGGTTGTGTTTTAGAAACATGGAAAATGTGGGTAATGTAAGCTTATGATAATAGATTGCTGGACTCTTCAGGCTGATGTTGTCTTTCGCATTCTGCATTTCACGCTCAAGAATTCCCCTTGTGTAAACCTCACCCCTGTTTGTTTGCAAGGAGAACTCTCTTGGAGAAGGGACAGGATTTGTCAAGAGTAGGAAGGGGAAGGGGCTTGCCATGTAAGATGTGACATATTCTGTACCTCACTGGAGCTTTGCAGCAGGATTGTGTGGTTGCTGCTCTCTGATGTCCTGTTTTGCTGTACTTTTGACTGAAATTTCTTAGTGCTTAATGATCAGTCTGGACTGCTTGAGTTATCTCATGGCTAGTTGAAGTCCACTGACAAACACCATGCAGCCCACAGCAGCCTTGTTGTTATAATGTCAGAGTAAGAAGGCAGCTGTCTCACAGAAGCACTTCTTACTGGAGGTTTCAAACAGCCAACCACCACAACTCTTACCTCATTGTCAGTAAAGGTATGCTCATGAGGTAACAGGTGTGCAAAAAGTTGCTTATTTAGTAAAATACCACATATATTTATACATCTCTTCAAAATTAGAGACTGTCAGTGATTATGTGCAGTGCAGATATTAAAGCGTACAATTTTGATGTGAGGCTCTAGGGCATATGGCAAGTTTCTCTCCATATTTCAAGGCATGGCTCACCACATTCCTAAGGCTTACCTGCATGAGTATGGTTGTGCTAATGTAATGTATGGCTTTAGTTTCCTTTTTCTTTTCATCAGGTGTGATTTCCTGCCAAAGGTATGGCAATATCTTGGTATCAGACTGGCTCCCGGGAAAGAGGCTTGGCTTAAGAGCTACAGGGCTGTCCTGTGAGACAGTTCCTTTTTGTTTGGCCTCTGCTTACTTCAAGTGCTTCATGAATTTTTTGTTTATAGGGCAGTGTCAAACCTCTCAAGTGGATGTTAAGACATGAACACAAGGAGTACTGGTGAAGTGCACATCTCCTATCCCTTGCTGTGGCCCTAATTGTTCTAAAGAATTACACACTTTGTCAAGTCCTGTTTGTAATTCCTCTCTTGGTTCAGCTTATTTTCCACCAGAGGGAAGAGAAGGTGAATTGCTTAACTTGCACAGCTCTTGGAGGCAAGATTTTTCAAAAAACTTAGGGCCTTGACATGGTGATTTTTATATGCATGTGGATGTCTTGTCAGCCCATGGTCATCCTACAGAGATAGCATTTTCCTGAATGGCTAGGTAATGCCCATGTGCACAGAATGTATGAAGTGCTTTTGATTTGTGATAAGTTAAAATGCCCTTAAAATAAATCCTGAACCCACAGAAATCAAGAGCAAAGTTCCCAGTGACATCTGTGGGGTCAAAGGATTACGAAAGTTGACCTTCCAGAAATAACTGAAGTCTGGATGGGCCAGATTTTTCTAAACTGATAATAGTCTGCTATACAGAAGAGTATTTTTTCTTAGCCTTGTGTGCTGTGAAAGCACCTTTTGCTTTAGAAACTGTCTTTCCGTGGTGATCAGGTCAAGAATGGATCATAACAGCACATTTGATATGAGAATCTGTGGCTCTATGGGATGAGGCCATAATGTTCTTCTTTGGGCAGCATGGGGTCTCATGGAAAAATCCTGAAGCATCATCTGAAAAGAATAGAGAGAAACTCAATTTCAGATCTGTCATTCAGCTAGACCGCAACTTTTCCATGGTTACAATTTCAAGCCTGAACTGAGATCCAAATAGAGGCAAATGGTTATTATGTTCTTACAGAAGATCTGAAATTGCAGGTTGGCATTTCCCTGACTTCTGAGTAGTTCCCACTGCTGTGTTGTGTGGCATCAGCCCAACACACCATCAGCGTTAGGTCAAAGGATACCCAGAGGCTTCCCTGTCAATGACAAAGGAGTTGTGCTTTCTTCCCAGACACATCATTCCTGCCCACAGCCAAGCTCTGAAACAAAGTTGGCCAAGGAGAATTGCAGGTCATGAGGAGGCCAAAGCATGTGATGTTGAAGTGAGTCAGCCTCAGAACCTGTGTGAGAGTGGCATTTGAAGATGAAAAGAAAGGCAGGCCATGGGTGCAGGTGTCAGTTACACTTGTGTGTACATGTTCAAATGAATCTGTGGATGAAATTCTTGCTGCTGGCTAAGAATATTGCTGCCGTGTTTGGCAGGCAACAGGGGTAGCTGGTTTGGCCCTAAGGGTGAGGGGAAAGGGTAAAGGCAACTTCAGACTTGATAAGTGCCATTGTGACTGTACTAGTTTTCATGGCATTCCATTGATTTCTGTGCAATGTAGCCATGGTGACTGTAGCCATACTTAACCCAAAGTTTTCCTCTTCCTCCAGGAGAGAAGAGGGTCCAGAAAAGAACCATACATATTAGCTACCTTTGGAGCTGTGCTATGGTTGTTATTCAGCTGGGGCCCTCTGAACCAGGTTTCTCACTGCAGTATGACTGGCAGGTACTTGATACACACTGCACAGGGCTGCATGGATTTGCTTGTGTAAGTGAGAGGAAATGGTTTACTCTGTGGCAGGCAGGGTAACACCAACAGCAATTAGAGGAAAACTTGTGCATAAGAAGGAGGCAGAACCAAAACTGGCAGCCTAAAGCTTAAAAAAGTATATTTCTTAGGAAATACATTAGTCACAGTTAATAGAAGGATCAAGACTCACATGGATAAAGGGCAGTTTCTACTACTAATTTCCCTGCAGCTGCTGCACAGATCAAAAGAGACCTTCAGCAGTCATTCCTGGGAACAATAGCATGGAGTCCTGCTTCTCCTCTTGAGTATAGCAGTGTGAATCAGGAGTGAGTCTGTTGAAGCTGATGCAATTTTCCTGATATAGTGAAATACAGGATGAAAACACATAAATCCATCAGCCAGCAAAGGGAAGACTTAAACAGAAGCTGAAATGACTGACACTAGGGGCAGTAAGAGTGCAATTCCTTCCCACAGCACTGTTTGGCTGACCTTAACTTTTAGGGGAGGATTACTATGTGAGGACTGCTTTGTCCCTATACCCATTTTGGCTCCTGACTGCACTGCACCATCAGCCAGCAGGAGGGCTGCTGTGGAGTGCCTGGCATTAGGATACCTAGCAAGGCACTCTGCTCTTGTCCCAGCATAGGCCAAAGGGTACCCATGGCAGTGTGAATAGCTCTGAAGGAGCAGAAAGCAGCAGGGACTGGTGAAGCCCTTTCCTTGCTAACCCTGACAACAGGCAGGGATTCGTAGGGATTTGTACTGTCTAGTCTCAGTTGTTAGCTCCTGTTTCTCTCAGTGCTGGATAATCAGCTGCTGAAGCTGAGGTTATTTCTAACCTCTTGGGAAAAATTTTACTTGCACTTTCTAGCTGGTCATATTGGTTATTTTTTTTCCAACTGTTGCACTTGGCAAGGCTGACTGGACAGTGCAGCCCAGAGCAGAGCTACGTGTTCACAGAGCACCCAGAAGCAAGCCCAAGACAGTAAACACAGCTGGTGCTGCTTACATGTACAACATATTATGCCTACTGCAAAGAGAGGGTTTGGCATACTTGTAGGATCTTTATGATGCAGACGGAACAGGCGATATCTTCTCCTCCCCGAAATGTACACTGTCCTAGCCTGTAGCTTTGCCTAATTTCCTGGGAGCCCAGACCTTGATGGGAACCCATTTGCATTGTGGCATTGTGCTCCTCCATGACACTGATTAGTCTTCAGTTGGCCTAGTTCTCCACTGACTCTGGCCTCCGATCAACAGCGTCAGGGACGCTTGGATGTAAGGTATTCACTTTTAATCCTCTGCCTGTAGGAGGAGTTAGTGATGGGGCTCAGAGGACAGGCGAAGATACAAAATCCCTACTTGCTCTCCATTTCCAGTCTCTACTTCCTCCTTTTACCAGATTAGGAGATGTCTATATTTTCCAGTTTTAATGGAGAATGTCTGCTAGTATTTTATCATCGACTGCATTCATTTTAGAGAGTGATCTTATAATTTTATCATTCATTGTGGCCTTCTGTTCCCTCTAGTGGTAGCTGGGCTCTTTGTAAACCATAGCTATATAGGGAGTTTGTTTTAGGTCTGAGCCTACTTTCAAGATCTAATTTACCTCAATCTGTATTGTTCACCATAGATATTCACTAAGAGGGCTAGGAGACATTTATTCCAACCTCTGAAGTTGGGTTATAGTCCTGCAGGCTGAGCTTTTCACAACTTGGTTTGGCAAGCACCAGTCCACCAGCAGGTGTCCCAGAAGCCCATTGGTTTCTCACCACCGTAGGCACAAGATCTCTTATACCTGGATTTAGACCTTCTGAAGGGCCGCTCTACCACAAGCAGGATACAGCCAAACAACAAGCACAATGTACAAAAGAAAAGTGTATGGATCATGGGAGTGGGTGTGCTTGAGCCATGATCTTCACCTCACCAAGCGGATATGCTCCTTTCAGGGGATGAGGAGTCTGTTGTTGCCTTGGTGACTGGAGCTACGTGGATATGCTCCTTTCAGGGGGTGAGGAGTCTGTTGTTGCCTTGGTGACTGAAGCTAGCTCTATTAGTACAACTAGGAGACCCTAATCCAGTCTAGTACAGAGGATTAAGAACAAATTCCTGTAGCACAGCGTGAGAAGGAGTGATTTCAAGGATGACGTGAAGCAGATATCGTATTTTGAGTCATGTTTAGCCAACACAGGGGTCCTGGGTTGATACAGTTGACTGCTTGTCATTCCCCTGTGCTGCAGAGAGCATTATCTTTCTTATATTCCAGAAGCCCTTCATCTTTGAAAGGGACAAGAACTTCACTGAGGTCTACCAGTTCTCTATTACCAGTCCTGTCAACCGACAGGAGTTTCTTCAGCTCTTGCAATAGAAATGAAACCTCTGTTTTAAAGAAAAGCAGTAATAATGTTGTATTAGTCTATGACAAAAGCACAGGAGTATGTGCTAGCACCATCTAGCCAGCATCCCCATCACTGCAGCGCCAGCTATCTCTTTTTCCTCTTTTCCATCTTCAAGTTTAATGCAAGTAGTTGTCTTCTGTTTTCAGTTGCAACTCTTATTTACTGCCTTGTATCCTTTGTCCCCTAGCATTATTGCACAACCTCCTCCACTTCTCATCATCTTTCAGGGAGAGGCTTCAAACTTGCAGGCAGAGCCATCAACTATGCCCCAGTAATTGGGAGTGAGGAGATGTTCTGGTGATATCCCAAATCTCACACCCTCTGACAAGGGTGAATCCAGAGTATTCCTACACTCTGCTTACAGTATGTGCCTGAAATGATGTGAAAATGGCTACAGGGCATGCACTGAAGCAGCCACTGGGGAAGCTCTACCTTGGCACAAGGCACAGTCCATCCACCCTAAAAGCAAGGAGCTATGAAGTCATCTTTGCTACCTGCTTTCTCCAGGTGGGGTAGCCCCAGGTATGGGTCATCTGGACCCAGATGTCTCGTTTCAAGACCATGTGTCCAAAGCAGCAAGGGAAGGACCAGATGAGCAGCCATTAATTGCCTGAAGCAAGTAATCCCCATAGACTAGGCAGTGCTGTGGGGCCAGCCATCCTTGCACACTGTGTAGGCAGTACCCTGTTTCATGCCATGGAGGCTGTCCTGGCAGCCCACTCTGTCTTGAAGCTCTTCTCCTGGTCTCCTTTTCCAGGGTGTGCTCTGTCTAGGCGGGGACATGGAGCTAGCACAGCAACGTGTGAGTGAGGGCAGGATATCCCTGCAAGCCCTCAGTCCTCGTCCCCAGCGTGTGAAGGTCACTGGCTCCTGGGTAAATTTCCATCGGATGCGGCACTCTCCCATTGCGACTCAGCATTTCTGACACCCGGCTGCAGCTTCTCCTTCTCATTTGATCATTTTCTTGGTAAGGGGAAATAACAGCCGTTACTAGAGTGATTTGGCCACCATCCAACAGTGTGTATATTACTCACACATTTCCCTGCTAGCAAAAGGGTTTTCTTTTCTCACTGTCTGGTTGCAGCCTCTTCCTATCTTCATCATTAGATAGCTCAGAAGGTCAGTGCTAAAAGAGAAATCTCAGAGGCTTTTTTTACAACCTGGAGTAAGGGAGGGCCAGTGCGGGGTGAGAGGGAAAGGGTGAGAAGAAAAGGTGGGTATGCCCAGCTGAATTAATTCTTTACCAGGATTGTCTCTGGTACAGCTGAAAACCTGATCCTGGAAAATATAATATTTATAGAAACTGTACTGCCCCAGCTGGGTAATTCTCAAGGTCATCTGATGATCACTGCAAAAGGAATGGCCAGATACTGCTGCTGTTGCCCTGGCATCATGAGACTGTAAGACCTTCAATTCAGCGTTGAAATCCGCATATAAAATGGGATCCTACTCCCTCTCCCTAACAACCATCTCTCCTGAAACAGCATTAAGAAGGAAATACACAGTCCAGCAGTGAGGTGGCTCAAAATGCCTGCATGCTTTTTTTTCCTTCCCTGTGAGAACATTAAGCTATTAACTCTAATTCCCTCCGAGGCAGAGGTCTGCAATTCATTTCACATGTAGGGCATCTCAGGAGTTTGCTGGAACAAGCAAAGGACCAAGTGCTGGCCTGAAGCCAGTTCTTTCATTTTTGAGCCCTTTCCATTCCTTGAGGAAATTCTGCATGGATGTGCTGGATGCCAAAGGCCCCAGAGAGAAGAAAGGAGCAGAGAATTTGTGTTTTCACTACATTTGTTATATTCCTGCAGATAGACAAGTCCTGACCTAATCGTCAGGTAGACACAATCAATCCTTCCACTGCCCTCACACCCTCAAAAGCACAACAAGTCAAAGAAATTTGTGCTAATGGGGAAAGGTGAGACCAAGGTCATGGCTGCAGCTATTTCATTCTGGTCCAGACAACTGTCCAGGTTTAAAGAGTGAGGGCTCTCCACTGGAGAGAGTGGAGTCAAGGAGGCACTGTCCTGAGGCAGCTACCCACTTCTGAAAGTTTAAAAGCCACTCCCCTTCCAAAATATTAAAGGCAAACTAAATGTGACCTCTAGACAACCTTCCTGAATTGCCTTTCCTAAGCACAGGGCAACATCTTCCCTAATATTGTCTGTTTTTAACATATATTTTCTCCAGTGAGGATGCTTGCAAGAAACTTTAAATTTTGTGTGGCACAGACCAACATCTTCCCTAATATTGTCTGGTTTTAACATATATTTTCTCCAGTGAGGGTGCTTGCAAGAAACTTTAAATTTTGTGTATAGGGTTAGTAGAGTAAATTAAGGCAATTATTTATGCCTTTTAACATTTATTCTGCTGTGAATCAAAATCATGTCAGTATTTTAGCTAACATAGTGCAATGAAAAGCAGTAATAAAAGCCAAAAAGAAAAAAGTCAGACTGTGCCCCAGCGATCTGCAAAGAATGTAAAGATAATTGTGTGATGACTGCAATAAGGAGCATGCAAAGCATAGAGCAAAGGTGAGCACTCACAAGAGTACACTGCATGAAAGGTACATTTTTGCTGTTGCATGCCCTTGGGTCAGATTAAGCTAGGCCAGGAAAATACATGTGTGCCAAGCTGTACTAGAGCATGTCCTTCAAAAAGATGTGCTCACTCAGATGAGACTGTAGGACTTCTGCAAGCACCTCCCAGGTCCTCTCACTCAGGTGAGACTTTTGGACTTCTGCAAGCACCTCCCAGGTCCTCAGCCTGCAGTACCCCAAGGATCCATTTTCTTCTGGGTAGCTGGAAGCTGGTCTGCCTATCTCCATAGAAATACTAGAAATATTGCCTGTCCATCAAACCGCATTTCAAGTGGATTTAAACCTGGTATATGCTATCTTAGTGAGGAGTCATTTCTGATGGAGTGAGACTTTTGGACTTCTGCAAGCACCTCCCAGGTCCTCAGCCTGCAGTACCCCAAGGATCCATTTTCTTCTGGGTAGCTGGAAGCTGGTCTGCCTATCTCCATAGAAATACTAGAAATATTGCCTGTCCATCAAACCGCATTTCAAGTGGATTTAAACCTGGTATATGCTATCTTAGTGAGGAGTCATTTCTGATGGAGTGCATTTCAGGTGGATTTAAACCTGGTATATGCTGTCTTAGTGAGGAGTCATTTCTGATGGAGAAGTCATGAGTAGGTATCTGACCAAGAATATGTAGCCCAAGGGAAGTTATAGGAAAGCACTGGAAGACTAACAGTTTTAAGCACAGTGGCTAACAACCTGAACCCAAGCCAAGTTCAATGGCTCATTAAACTCAGGTGACAGGTTTTTGTGGGTCAAGGGGAAGTGGATAAGGAAAAATGCTGTGGTAAAGCTTAACTTAATGCTGCAGATGAAGGTGAAGAATGTGTGTGAACATGCAGTGTTGCACATAAAGGTGTACAAATATGAAAGAGAGATATAGAGCAAGGCAGTTCAAAGCATTTGACCTTTAAATTCCCAGATTGAACCTTCCTGCTCTGGGAAGGAAAAATTATATATAGGTTTAAAGGTGGATGTTATGAGAAAAGCAGTGGGTTGCTTGCCTCTCTGAAGAGTAGAGGCTGGAGAGGGTATGAATTCCTAGCCTAGGATGGTCTGTCTTGCTAGTACTTGTGCGAAATTGAATCCACTCTAGAGGATTCATACCAGAAAGGCTGCAGCTAATACACATGGCATTCTCAAGGATTAGAAAGATGATAATTCATGGGCCAGATTACTTTAGAGACATTGGCACTGTCATATCAAGGTGAATCCTGTTATCCATCCAGGGGTACACATGACACACATGAGAGCACAACTGGGGTATAAAATGTAGAGGCAGCTTACTTTCATGGGAGGAAATGGTTAAATGCATCCGGGGAGAGAAGCCTGTATTTGCACTGTTTATCTTGATACACTTTAAAAGTTTAGGACAGAGAATGTCTCTGTCTTGTGTTCAGTGCTGTCTTAGCCATATTTTGGAGAGTGTAAGGTTGACTTTAACTTAGTAAGGGCCAGTTCAAAGAGGCAAAGTATGCATGATGCATCAAAAATAAGGCTCCTTTAGGAACTCTACAGACATTTTAACTTTTCTTTGAATGCTTTCAAAAGGAAAACACATTACCCCAACCTGCCAGCTACCTTAATGAGGCACTAGGTGTCTTCAGGTGGCCCTCAGAGAGGTGTTTGGTAAATAAGCTCAAACTTTGTGGAAGCCTTTGTCTGCTTTTTTTTTAACACATATTTATTAACATTTCCTGTCAAAGAACTGTAGTGTAATCACTGTTATGCTTATGCCTCAACACATATAATGGAGGCATAAGCAAAATTCTCTTCTTAGGTGTTGTCCTTTAGGTGTAACAACAGCTCTCCTGCTGGATGTGGGAGCAAGAGTAGGTTCATACATTCTTAACACTGTGACAATGGTCCCAAACAATACCAAAAGGGCCCTACAGAGAGTGTACAGAATAGGGCCAGGTCAGGTAAGAGGAGCAAAAGCTTTTAATTCACTCCCTCAACACCATTTTGTGCCTTTTAAATTACACAAAGTCACAAGAGTGTCCTTCTGCTATGCACATTTTTGAAAGACCTCCATGCAGAACAACCTTGTTCTCTGTTCCCTTGGTGAGAGGACATCCTTCTGCCTACAGTGAAAGGAATCAAATAATAGCGTCTGCTAGTCCAGGGGTCATCTTTTAGTAGTGAAAGCTTACAGGTTTTGCCGAGTATTTTCCCTCTTCCTAAAGCACATGTTAATGATTTTGACCTTTCTAGTAATTTGATTCCAAAAACAGAGTCACAGCAGCTGAGCCCTAAGCTGTCATTTGGAGGAGATTATTATCACACCGAAATCAAAGCAAAGGGCTGCTCGTTCAAGCCTGTGTGGAGATTCCCTCACGTATGAAGATTCTTGTCTTTCATCTCTCTGTGTCCTCAGGTCTAGGCCTGCTCTGAAGAAGTTCCAGTCTGGTTGGCCAATGTAAGGATAAATATGCTGCCAATTCTTTGCATCTGTGTAGTATAAAAAAGCTCTAGAAGAACCAAGCTGATTGAATATGGGGTAATACTATAGGAATCCTTGTATAGAGGTACCTAAGATAGAGAAGTGCGTGTGTAAAACCAATTGTTCATGGAGTGGAATAGTTGAAAGGACATTTAGACTGTTTGCAGATAGACCAGAAAGTGCTCTCTGCTTGTCTTAAGCAGAAGCTGGCTCGTGAGAAAGTTTTCCTTCCAGATCTGTGTTCCCTTGGCTCCTCCCACAGTGTGAATAATCCCTAACATTTCCGTGACTCAGTGGATTTGCTATGGAAATCATGGCAGTATTTTCAGAGTCACAGTCTAATACCTGAGCCCCGACAGGATTCTTGCCCCCACATCTCTGGCATTTTGCATAGTTATGTAATGCCTCTTACTCATGGCACTGAAATCAGGAGTATGTCCGTGTAGTCAGGAACTAGTGAAATTTGGAGTAAAATCCAAACCTTCCTTTTGCTCACTCTTGAAAACCTTTCCATTCATGTTTGAGTTTGCAGTGGTTTTTAAAATGTGACTTGCAGATAGCTTGCTCTGTTGGTAAGAACAACAAGGTCACAGCTTTATTTCAAACTTCTTCCTTTTGCATTGCAAAACTCAAGTTACTGTGTAGAAAGAAAATGTGATTAGCTGCTTCACAAGGCTAACATGAGCATCTGCCTTCAGCTTGGCTGTTTCATCTCCTCTTCTCCTGGTCCCCTTCCTCCTGTTCCCTAAATACTTAATAAGAACAGTAATTGGAAAAGCAGGTATGTAAAAGAAGAGGAAAATGTAATCTCATCCATACAACCCCCTAAGCCCATGACTGTCTTTCTTGTATCAACTGAATATAAAGCTGCTGTCCTCAGAAAACTGGTAATAAAAATCATTCGTGCTCAGGGCAGAACAATGCCTGTCTTCAATGCAGTTTCTGGTTGCTCCTTTCTGCTGCATGTGACAGAGGTGCTTCTGCCAGGTGCAGCTGGGTCACAGGTGACAGAGCCTTGTCATGGGGCAGCTACACTGGGGAATGGTCACAAGAGAACTATTCAGACATTTTTGTGTCATATTCAGACAGGGTATTTTACCTGGCTAACTGAAAGATAGGGGTAGATCACTTTGCAGCGAGTTCACATTTATGAATACAAATAGGATTTGAAAGTGGTATGCATGCATGTCTCCAATGCCTGCACCATCTGCCTTCTCTGGGCCATAATAACCCTTCAAGAGAAGTTGTATCAGCCACTACTGCTGTCTGGATTAATCACAGTAGCACTGACTCTCTGGTCATATATCCATACAGCCAGACTCCCATAGCAAAAGCTGCATCCCTTAAGGCTGCAGATATGGAAGCAAACCCACCTGCAGACTGCTGTGCTGGCAGCTGTAGAGCAAGTGGAGAAGCCAGTGCCAGAAAAGCAGTCATGCATTGCAAAGCCACTACCAGGCTCTGTTTCACAGGTGAAGAAACTGAGACAGATGGAGGGTAAGTGATTTTCTCAAAGTGATATGAGTAATATCACTGGCAATGCCCAGTCTTGAAACTAATCCTGGCCTAGGCCAGGTTCTGTGAAATGTGCAATAAACTGCACAGAAACATCCCTGAGCTTCCTGCTCTTGCCCCAGGGAGACTCACTGCAGACGTCTGGCACAGCGGGCACTGCGGGTGCACCACTGTGTTGGCTCTGATCCAACAGTACTGCTGGGGACCTTCCCCTTTCTTTTTCCTGAGGGTGTCTGTGGTGAGCAAGTAGTTGATTTTTGACACAGTAGGTGCTCTTTCTTAAATTAAAATAATCCCTTCTGGGTTTTGGTCCTGTTCAGCTCAGTCTTCCCTTTTTGGGCACATGCTGTAGTTGGGTGACTGAATAATTTATAGGTAACACCTGGCAGGAGCAGAGACACTGACATTTATTGAGTCAGTAGGGATGAAACAAAGGCTTTATGGTTTGCTGATGCTCCAAGAATAGGCTGCACAGATAGCAAGCACATACTGTATTTTCCCTCTGCTCCTTGTTCCTTTGGTACCCTCTCCCAAACCACTCTAGTCTGCAATTTACACTTCTTTTTTCCCCCTCCTTCACTCCCTACTGTGAAACTCAGGTTGTCCATACTCTGGTTGCACCAAACATTCAGAGACCATAGGCAAAAGTTAAAACCATCACCCTTTTTTGCAGTCAGATGTATTGCAGTGTGTTGGATCATAACTCTCCCCAACCTCTGTAACTGTGAGCCTGTGGTGCACCAATCTGCC
The DNA here is from genome assembly GCF_000695815.1 of Acanthisitta chloris. NCBI lineage: Eukaryota > Metazoa > Chordata > Aves > Passeriformes > Acanthisittidae > Acanthisitta > Acanthisitta chloris. The sequence continues at coordinate 87,210 of NW_008675576.1, forward strand.
TAGACCTCTGAATAACTCTTTTCTGCCCAGTTCCATCTTTTCATTTGCCTAGGTGTAAGCATCTGCTAGACTCCTGTCTCTGACTAAAGAGCTTTCTCACTCATGAGCTCTGTTTTGGACTTTGACTTTCCTCCTAGTCCTCCAGCTTGGCCAGGCCCTGAGCTTGAGGAGACTGGTCAGGTAGGCAGTCCAGTCTGCAGGGAGAGTGAGGACTGTAAAGGAGAGACACAATGGAAATCACCCCAAACAATGCTTGTGGCAGCAGTTTAATTACCTGTGATGTGATGTGATATGTACCCATCCTGGGCCACATCTAATCTGCCAGTTCTTCTTGTCTTTCAGGAAAAATGATGGGGTGGAAATGAGCCAAACAGATTAGCTTGGGTTGGGGCTAGGAGTTTTATGACTTCTATGGCTCTTTTATGGCTTGCATGGCTATGTCAAGCTGACCCATGATTCATTGCCTTTTCTAGTTATTCAGACTTTGCCTAGCTGCCCATCATCCTAGGGACCAGCTAGGTTCCTGAAAACTGATGCTCCCTGCCAACACTGCCATTTCAACCCAGTATCTTTGGCAATCCTAGGACACTTCTCTTACTGTTTTGTATGCTTCATCTGGCCTAGATAGACTAGGAGACTTTCCCACTGTTCTTTGGACAGCACAACCCTCTCTGCACTGATTAGTTGTTAGGTTAAAGTATTTGAATGTTCTAGGAGATATGCTTCACTTTTGAAAAGAGAAAGACAGAGAAGAGCACAAATATACACACAAAAACTACCAAATTATGAAAACAAATATTTCTAAAGTTCACTTTTCAGATGAGTAACTTGAAATCTAGTGTTAATGGCCTATTGCTCATGTCTCCTGAAAAGGTATTTAGAAGGAGGAGGGAGTTGCACATTTCCAGAGCTAGATATTGGAAAGGAAAAGTAGCTGTATCTCATAGTAACACTAGTCAGTCAGGCGTGTGCTGTGTGTCACTCAGTGGAGGAGTGCCTGCTCGCTGTGCAGCATCTCTGCTGTCACTGGCAGCTTCAGTCCTCTACTCCTCACTGAACTTCCCATTGTGACTCTCCTCTGCACCTTCCATCCTTTAGCATAAGGCTCCCTTTAGCATCCTTTAGCACCACAAGCTCCATGCTTCTGGATTAGAGATCAGGTCTGGGAATACATTTCTTTTTCTTGACTGTGCCATGGTTTTTGTGCCTCTATGCCTTTTGCAGTCTCACATGATGACCACTTTCACACTTTTAATCTCCTTTATTTCTTCCCTTGCCTCATCTGCTGTTGTCATCAGCATTATAATAGTATTTGGCACTTCTTTGAAAAAACATTTTAAAGCCATAATCATATTTTGTTCAGGTTCTTATATTTTTAGCCTTCTCACAATGCCAGTGGGGAAAGTGAAACTAAGCACAATTTGTGATCACCCCAGAAAATATTCATGTCAAAATCAGAAGCAGATTTCAAGGTATCTCAGTCTCAGTGCATGGTTCTGGCTCTTGCAGGGCATGAACACTGCACTCTGCTCTACACCACTTATGAGGCCATCACAGATCAGCCAGTGGGGTGAGCTGTGCCAGCCCCTCCATAATCTGCTCCAGTCAAGGTCAGCCAAAAAGCCAAGATGGTGAGCTTAGTACAGGATCCCATCACCAACCTAGTTTTGGGGGTAGCACCAAGTAGCTGGCTATGTAGGAATATCCTAAAATCCTTTCCAGACCCTTGAGACACATGCCCAAAAGCCATAGATTAGGCAAGACAGAAGGATGTGATAAAGTAGATCTTTTCTTTGCCACTTCTGACCTGTATGATGCTATCATTATCTGATGCATGAGCAGGTCCTGTGTTAACCTCAGCACAGAGATGAGTGTAACTCATCTACCTGGAAATACATACATGCTTTGATTTATTGTGGAGACTGCAACAGAATAAACCAAAACATTTCTCCTGTTTATGGAGGATAGTCTATGTGTCTGCTGTATATTGTTTCTCCTTGGGCAGAGCAGTTGAATGGCTGTCAGCACACTGAAGGCTTTTACATATAATAGGAGGCCAACCTAAACTTCTCTCATCTGGTCTGGATAATCTGACTGATCTCACCATT
>NW_008675576.1:89332-105801 GCF_000695815.1 Acanthisitta chloris
ATTTAAACATGTATTGTTCTTAGGGAAACAAAATGTTCAGCTAGTTTGGTTGCCTTAGCAACATCCACTTCTAAAAATACAAAGGAGACAATCTACAAAATAAGTGAACGTGTAGAACAGGCAAGGAGAGAAAAATGCTTCTTTCTCCCTGACCCAGAGCAACTGAGTCGTGGGCACGAAATGCTTTCATTTCAATTTCAGTGAAGGGTTTAGGACATATCTTCACACACTTGTTGAATAAGTTTAAATTTTAATAGTGTAGAATGTGGATAATGTTAAACCAATGCAAGCCCCTTTGACATATCTTTTATATTGGCTCCAAACTGATTCTGCTGGTGGTCCTTTAGAGTGATGCAGCCCAGAAAGCACAGATTGCACCACAGGTAAGCAGCAGGTCACTGCAATGGTTGCTGTGTGTTGAGGGGCAAGAGGGCTAAAACTGCAAAGATTATTTAAGGCCAACCTGAGCTACACCTTGCAAAGGCAAGTGAAAGAAACAACAAATGATTCTTTGCCAACATGATGTAGAAAGGACTAGTGCATGCTTGGGGAAAGTAATGAAGGGATCATTGGTGTGACCCAAGGACAAAGAAGTAACACTCTAGTTTCCAGGAATTCCAGCAAAGGAGAATACAGGGCAAGCAGTGTGTGTATAGGAAATGAAATGACTGCATTCGAGATGAACAGGAACATAAGTATCTTGATCAACTCCAGTCTCAGGGACCAGAATATCTCAGAATATTGAGATAGCTGGCATATGAAATGGCAAATCTTACAGGGTGGATTTTTAATTAATCTGTCAAGTTGTTGGTGGCACTGTCTGACTGCAGAATAACAGATGCAGTACTTCTGCTATCTCTAAGAAAAGGAAAAGGGCGTAATCTAGGGAAATGCAACCCATTCTTCTGACCTCCACAGTGCATACAGCTTTAGAGCCAATCTGTAGGAGGAAATAATAAAAAAACCCCACAGAGGCAAATGAACAGTGAGGTACAAAGCAATATTAGTTTGTCAAATGCAGAGCATGCCAGAATAACTTGATATTTCTCTGATAAGACAACTATTTTGGATTGGGGAAATGATAAAGATCTTATCTGTCCAGACTAAAATAAAGTACTTGACACAGTGCCATATGTGAAATCAACAGCTAAAATAGAAGTTATGAAAAAATTAGAAGGTAGATAAAGAGCGTGTTGATGGGGAGACAAAGGCAGGTTGTACAGAAAGGGGAGGTATAAATTTGGAAGAAAGGGATTCAGTAGCTGGCTTTCCTAGTGTGTTAGCTTTAATATGCAGAAATATATCAGCATCTGTAACAGCAACACTGTTGTGGCTCAACAAGTGAAAATGCTAGAGAAGGACTAATACTTGCACTTAGTAATATATGACACTGTCATCACACAGTGACTGTGAGTCCCAACACATTGTGAGTGTGAAGAGACAAATAATACCCTACAATATAACCAGAGAGAGAAGGAATAGTGGTATGCAGGACTCAGAAGAGATCTTATCTGCAAAATGGAGTGCAATTCTTGTTGCCTGCTTCATAGAAACATGAATTTCAATGGGAACAGGAGAAAAGAAGAGTGAGCATAGGATACCAGGACCATGGAGACTTCTAGCCCATGTGGAGAGACTAAGAGAGACTGACTTTTATAGCCAGCAAAGAGAAGGACAGGAGAGGTTGGATTTCCTCTCTATAAATGTATCAGAGTGTAAAAATCACAAGAGGAAGTTATTATAGCTGAAGGACATACCAAGAACAACTGGGTATAAACTGACCATAAAAGAATTTACCCCAGAAATTAAAAGAAAGCTTCTAGCCATCAGAGCAATTAGGTTCAGAAATAGTCTCTAATGGAAGAGGCAAGGAAAGAAGTCAGATGCTTTAAAAAGATTTCACTCAAATGAAAGACATTTCATTCTGTGGCTTCCTGTGATAGTACTCACTGAGAGACTTCTAGGGCTGTATTTGCTTCATCACAAATTGGTTTGGCAGAATCCATATTCAAGAGGTCTCCACCTTACCTAAAGTCCATGCTTTCAGGCACACCAGTACAACTCAGGGTGCAAACCAATGATTCACTGGAAAACACTTGGTGGAAAGGGAATGACAGCAGGCAAAGGAAAATACTATTGCAGCAGAAATCCTTTATCCTTCCCTGGTATTGAGGGACATGAGATAACACCACTTTTTCAAACTGGGGATACAGTCCTGCAGTGCTGATGCCAACAGATGAGCTAAAAGAGCTTCCTAAAAGCATAGTAACTGCACACACTCTATAGAGATCCATTGTGGAGACAAGCAGAAACAGCTTCTACTCCCTCCCAGTCTGTTTCTGTTTGCTTTCCTCCATGAACTGTGACTTTGTTGAGACTATTCAGAGGAAAGATTTTTTTCCTGGAAGTTGTTCAGCATGCTTTTTACCACTTACAAGGTGATTGCCATTCTATATTTATACTTTCTACTCCCAGTAATGTTTTGTGACAGTTCCTCTTACAGAAACTTTTTACAGAAGAGAAACTGATACTCAGACTGGTAGGATGACTTGTCTGAAGATGTTTGGAAAGTCCATAGTAGAACAAATTGTCTACCAAATTCCTACTCCCTGCCTGACCACAAAGCCAGTGTCTCTGCTTTCTTCTGTGTTTCATTTTTCCATTCCATTTTAGTCTGCTTCTGTCAAGGTCACTCATGTCCTCTTCACTCTCTTCTTGCTAGTTGAAGCACATGGTTGGGTGCCCTGCTGCAAGCTTCTGCTCTCTGATTTCTCATGGTTTTCCATTTGTTCCATCCATCACTCTCATGGCTGCCGTGGTTATAGATCACCACAGCAAAAGCACAGGGCTGGTTAGGATGAACATAGAAGAAATGAGTTATTATGACTGTAGCTGAGACAATACACATGTACAAATGGGACCAGGGCATTTTTGGTTTATGCAGTGGATAGGAGCTAATATGACAGACTTGCAAGCTCTTGGTTATCAAGGGTAAAACTCATGCAATTACTTCCCACCTTGTGGTCTCTTCATCAGGAGGCTTTTGGTCTGTCCCTGCAGCATTGCAACCTCTGTTTGCCCTTTGCCACCCCTCCCATGCTGGGCACAGCTGGTGAGTGTAATCTGAAGACAATCTGGGGAAACAGGGGTGTGACAGAGCAGGACACAAACCTCATGCTGTCATGTGAGCCAATGGGCCACATAAAACTCCCATGGGTATAATACATGCAAAAGGAAATAAAAGAGTTGTCAGAGAACAAAACAGTCTTCAGAAACAAAATTTAGGTGCAGTGGGGAAAGGGTTTGTCAATGCTGCTGCAGCCCTTTGGGGGAGCAAGCTTGTGGAAGCTGGTGCTTTGAGTATGGAGATTTTCTCTGAAATATCAGAACTTACATGTGTTTAAGTAGAGATGAGAATGGAGACCTTTCTCATAGTATGTGTATCCTTCCAAGCAGGCAATCTCAAAAACAACTGCGATGTGGTGAAAATGATATGTGGCTGTACAGTCAGTTACAGAGATTCTTGCCTTTTGCAATCTTCCTGTCACTGTCCCATTTATAGGGATGTAACTTTTGCTGCAATTGCAGCAATTGCTTACAAGGAAAATGACTTAATCATCTATAAATTTTGAGTAATTATTAATCTTAATGAATCAGATCTTCAGATGAATCAAGTTTAATATTTATCTCAGAAAACTATGAGGGCAAGGTGACATGAGCTAGAATTTTACCCAGCTAACTCTCACCCTGCAAAAAAAGATTAAAATGGATTCAAGAATAATGTTATTAAAAGTGTGTGGTTTGTGCTACCTGTGCCACAGGTACATGTCCCTTGGAGACTGCTGTGCATGCAAAATAAAAGAGTTGTCAGAGAACAAAACAGTCTTCAGAAACAAAATTTAGGTGCAGTGGGGAAAGGGTTTGTCAATGCTGCTGCAGCCCTTTGGGGGAGCAAGCTTGTGGAAGCTGGTGCTTTGAGTATGGAGATTTTCTCTGAAATATCAGAACTTACATGTGTTTAAGTAGAGATGAGAATGGAGACCTTTCTCATAGTAGAGAACAAAACAGTCTTCAGAAACAAAATTTAGGTGCAGTGGGGAAAGGGTTTGTCAATGCTGCTGCAGCCCTTTGGGGGAGCAAGCTTGTGGAAGCTGGTGCTTTGAGTATGGAGATTTTCTCTGAAATATCAGAACTTACATGTGTTTAAGTAGAGATGAGAATGGAGACCTTTCTCATAGTACTGGTGTTTTGAGTATGGAGATTTTCTCTGAAGTATCAGAACTTATATGTGTTTAAGTTGGGATGAGAATGGAGACCTTTCTCATAGTATGTGTATCCTTCCAAGCAGGGAGTCTCAAAAACAACTGCGATGTGGTGAAAATGATATGTGGCTGTACAGTCAGTTACAGAGATTCTTGCCTTTTGCAATCTTCCTGTCACTGTCCCATTTATAGGGATGTAACTTTTGGTGCAATTGCAGCAATTGCTTACAAGAAAAATTACTTAATCATCTATAAATTTTGAGTAATCTGCAATTGCAGCAATTGCTTACAAGGAAAATGACTTAATCATCTATAAATTTTGAGTAATTATTAATCTTAATGAATCAGATCTTCAGATGAATCAAGTTTAATATTTATCTCAGAAAACTATGAGGGCAAGGTGACATGAGCTAGAATTTTACCCAGCTAACTCTCACCCTGCAAAAAAAGATTAAAATGGATTCAAGAATAATGTTATTAAAAGTGTGTGGTTTGTGCTACCTGTGCCACAGGTACATGTCCCTTGGAGACTGCTGTAGTGGCCAGAGATTTAGATGTGCTCTCCCCTACCTGCTTCTAAATAGCAAGAGAAGCAAGAGATATAAAGCTGGGTGTTTCATGTCAGTGCTTATGAATTTGCTGTCAAAGACAACAGATGCATGGTAAGACATTAAAGGTTTTCTACAAAATACTGTAAAAATACACAAATATACACCAAAATAAAGTACATACCTACATTCTTGCTTGCACACACAAATACACACCAAAAGAAAGTACATACCTACATTCTTGCTTGCAAGAAACAACACAAAGGAGAGGGAAAAGAAAATTCTATTTCATTTATATAAACAGGAGGAAAAAAATAAAGGCATATACAAATTTGTAGTCTAATTTTTAGTTTGTTATAAAGGAAAAAGAGTGAGCTGTGTTTTGGGGGCTTTTTTTTTAGCAAAGACTCTCTGACAAAACTGAAACCAGAGATTTTTCCCACTCTTCTAGCCAAGGAGCTTACACACTCTGGTGCAGACTTGAGGGCTCAGATCTCACTATGTCCACTACTGCATTTCAGTCTTACCCCCTGGAGAGTTATCACTTTCATTATTGGCAAGATAATTAAAGATAAGCCGAGTTCTCTTTATATCAGCTTCTCCTTTGCAAAGCTTCATACAAAGTTTCTGCTTCGTTCAGGGAAATTCTTCTTCCCCCTTATCCAAATGACTGATGTGGGCTCATCCCCTTTTCTCTGAGGCAGCTCATCTGGATAACAGCAAAAGACTCTAACCCTGTGGTCCAGTGGTCAAAAGCAATGATTCTGTGGTGATCCTCTCTTCCCTGCATATGTATTCCTGCTTGGCCTCTGTCATCAGACTGCCAGTCACATCCCCTTCTTTGTCAATGATTTCCAGCTGCTGGTTTCCTGCTACCCCTTCTTTGACCTGTGATTAAAGTATATGTGGGAGTTCACTGGCTCTGGGACTGTCATCATAAGCTTTAATAAGTATGTGGTGATGTGGCAATGCATCACCTTACAGTATGGGGATACAGCGGAAGAAAGAAGGGAATAAGGTTTTGTCTGCTCAAGGCCACAGTGGCAGGCAGCTGTGACATCTGCATGTGTTTGTCTGTAGTGCCTTTTGGTTACTCTGTCATGGTCTCCTACACTGCTTTCCACCGGGTGGAAGAATATCTTAGTGGGGAGACTCCAGGATATCTCTCTCTCAATTACAAAACCTACCCAGCTGTCACCAGCTTTTTGCTTGTAGTTTTGATCACAATTACTGATCTGTTCCTAAAACTGGGGGTAGATATGAGTAAGACAGTAGTAATATATTTACTCCTCTTCCTCCTCTAAGGAGGACAAATGGTCACAAACTTGGAGATCCAACTTAACAAGTCCAGAACGTAGGTGAGGCTCCCTGTTGAAGAATGACTGTCTTGCTCTGTGGCTGCTTCTGCTCTCCCACTGTCAGAAAATGTTCTGAGCCCAGGAACATCTCAGCAGACAGGCACTAGTTAGAATAACAGAATCATTTAGGTTGGAAAACACTTCTGAAGTCATCAAGACCAACCTTTAACCTAATACTGCCAAGTTCAACACTAAACCATAACCCTAAGCACCACATCTACACATCTTTTAAATACCTCTAGGGACAGTGACTCAACCACTTCCCTGGGAAGCCTATTTCAATACTTGACAACCCTTTGGTGAAGGCTTGTGCCTGTCCCTCATGCAGAAAAAGACATTGTTTCAAGGTATTTAAGAAACAGTTCACAGGACCATGTGGAGGAACAAGGGAAACTATGCTTGTTCAGCTTTTCCATCTGAAGCCAAGAACTCCTTCAAGGTTTCAAAGGTTTTGAAGATGGGGTGTATGATATAACTACAACTTTGTATTTTCTAGCCAGCAGTTTTCCTCATAAACATGTCTAGATGGCATTCAAGTACATGGCAGTACCATACACGCACCATCCTATGACTATGAACAAAACCATTTCCTGAAGGTTTACAAGCACAGCAAATCTCTCCAGCCAAACCCAGACTCCAGTGAAGTCTTTCTCTGTTTTGGATTTCAATAAAGCCAAAATTTTGCTCCCACACCTACTTTTATCAGAACAACCTTTATAAATCCTCCACACTGCTCCTGTGCCACCATGCATCCCAAACCATCTGTCTGACTAGTGCCTTCTTCCCATTTGAACCCCTCTCTGTCTTCTGTGAAGAATCACTTAATATGAGTTACTGCTTTTTCATTATGAGATTATTTTAGGTATCCATATGACCTTTCATAATCTGTCTGGCTATGCTATACCAGCCTAAACCATGTCTCCATGTTTGTTGCAATTCCTCTCTCATTTGTGTTCCAGTTATTTCCTTTCCCCTCCATTCCCCCAGTAGTGAGATGCCAAGTTTCTGAGGGGAGCCCATCTAGAGGCACTGAAACCAGCAGGACTTGGCCTACCACAAAGCTCTGAGTCACATCTGAGTGAGTGCCCTCCACGGTGTCGCAGCTGATGTCCATGGGGATGACTGTGCATGCCCACAGAAGCATTCCATGGAGGCATCCCACCCAACTCTTTGAACTATTTCCAGAAAATCTGGCTGCATTACGACTCTGCAGTGGGCACAAGAAAAGCTGCCCTTAAGGTTGCCTTTAAAGCCGTGAACTGATGATGTTGTCAGCACATAACGTTCATTCCCAAGTCATGAAGTTTATTCTGGGACCACTTGAGAGCTTCAAAGCTCTCCTCTTGCCAGGAAACTATCTGTGCTGTTGAACCCTCCTTCAGATTCTCTCCACATGCCATAAAGGAAATGTTCAGAAACCCAATCTGAGAGGTATCGGGCTGTGAATTCTCCTTGTCTCTGTCAACTTCATGAGGCATGAAGTCTGAGGGTGCTATAGGAATCAGGCAGCCTTTCTAATGCACACCAGCTGTGTCATGTGCCTCCAGCAGGGAGGCAAGGTCTCATGTGTCCCTGCTGCTCCAGACTCTGCTCTTGCTGGTACCTTGCTCTCTTAGAAGAACACTATCGCCTGTAGATAGGACTGCTGCTAGGTAAGCAAATAGGAATGACACGTTCTTCCCTTGGGGTAAGAGCGAGAGTTGAAGGATGGTCTTGTGACTGAGACACTGAGCTGTGACTCAGAAAAATAAAAATTTCTGTTCTCATCTCTGTTGCTCAATTCTTGAGTGACCTTGACAAGTCACAGTTACTGCTTCAGTTCCTGCTTTGATCTGGGGAAGATAATGCTTTCTTGTTCCTTTGTCTACCCTGTGTCAGTACTCAGGTTTTTGTGCCACAGACTGCCCTCAACAGTATGTTTATATGTCATTTAGCACAGTTAGCCCTTCACGCTGGGTGAGCCTTTAGGTGCTATTATGATATCCCTAAGCATGAGCAGGAGTGGAGCCTAAGGCATGTGTGGACAATGCACTGATCCTGACAGCTTCTTGCTGGTCCTGTTTTGTTGGTGCATTTTGATTCAGTAAAGGCTGTCACAGTCTCCTGAGCATGAACCCCTTGGTCTGATCTACAAATAACTACCACAGCCTCAAATGGATAAACACCAGATGCTAGACATTCACTGTCAGATGCTGCATTGTAAGTGAAGGCAGATAATTAACCTACTTTGTGTACCTTATCCAGGATGTCAAGATGTGCTCTCAGTTCTGCTGACACAGACCTGAGGAGATAAGCCTAAATCAAGCTACATAACCCTCATGACAGAGGGCTTATGTGCCATCATTTGGAAGGCCAAAGAAGTGCTAAATGTCTGACAGCATTTGGAAAGGAGATGACAGCAGCAAAGCAATGTCTGTTTTGGAAATTATATATAAAATTCTTATCTTTGTATAGGGGGGTGTCTAAGAAAAGGAAGCCAATTCTGCAAGATAGACAGCACACGGAAGTCAAGTGGGAGATGAAGACAGAATATGCACCCATGCAGAAAAGACACTTCCTCAGCAGGGCATACCTGTTGGTAGGCTCTTCTTGGGCCATATGATCCCAAGTTAAATCAGTTCTTGAATATTACTTGATATTGCCAGAAATTAACAGGAGGGTAAAGACCTGTAGAAATGGGCACCAGAAAAAATTAGTTTAAGGACATGATCCTGTAAGAAACCTGAGTCAACTCTTCTACACCCTGAGCAGAACAAGTGCTGTGGGATGGGACAAGGTGAATTGTGAGGGAAAAACTGAAGGGAGGACAACAGAGTAGGATCTTGTGAAGAAAATTAATGGGAAAAAAATGAATAGGGATGAGAAGGTTTGAGAAAACGGGGTGAAGGAGTGAAGTTAGTGAGTTAGGGAAAGGAAAAGAAAAGACACAAAAAAATTGAGGATGTGGAAAGACAGAAGATTCTTAGTGGCCTGTGGTGATGCATTTGTTGAGCTGGGTGTACCTAGAAGCACACCTTGGAAGATGTATCTGTGGCCAACCTGGTAGGCCTTGGAGAGGAGTATCTTATACATTCCTCTTACCTGTTGATCTGGGTGGGGTGAAGGACATTACTAAGGCTCAGATCTCTTCTTTCAGGTCCTAGACCAAGAGCAAGCTAAAACTGTTTTCCCATACACGCTTATAAAGAGTGACATTTTTTCAATGCTTCAAATTCCTTAAACTCATGTCTCTGATTTGAATAATCCCTACAAAGCTATGTGATTTCAGGTATATCTTGCTGACAGCAAAGGCAGATTTAGGGAGTGAGACAGCTTTACAGAGATATCCTAGGCCCTGAAGGACAGGGTTTTCTTTCATCAGGAAACAGCTTCACAAGCCCTTCCTGTTGTTTTTATAGGCCATTTTGAGACAGAGAAGGCTTAAATCTAGTATGAAGATATCTTTGCTTCAGTCTTTCTCCCAGACCAGTTGCTGATTCGTCAAGAGCTATGGCAATTACCATCAGATTTCTTCATTTTGTTGGGAGCTTCTGTGTAGTCAGAGGCTCTGTGTCAGAGTTATGGGCTTAACCCAGGATCAGCTTTCTTTTTATTTATTTAGTGTATGCTTGCTGAGAAGGGCTTTACAATGTGAAAGTTAGAGATTTAAGAGCGTGGAAAAAAATTTTAAATAATTCCGTATTTTGAAAAAATAGTTTTTACATGAATGCCATCATTACTAGTTGCCTAATTTGTGATTTTTAAACAGATTGTGTTTTTCAGAAATTCTGAAAAGGGAAAATGAGAGGGTAGCCAGTGTATTTATGTCGTAAATTTTCTGCAGGATTTTAAGATAGTTCAGACAAAAAATGTGTGATACAAACTGTCAGGTTAATTTCATTCAGTGTATTTTCTTCCCAAAAGCTGTTTCCTTTGAAACAGTGGCCCAAACAAGTGAAAAACTTCACAAAAGTAACTTGCTAATGGAAGCTGAGGAGGTCTTGGTATTAGGCAATCTGCATAGATACAAACTATTCCATCGTCTGAATGGACCACATTGGGATTGTATGTGTGTTCTGGCATTTCCATCAGCACACCTCCTGCTTTTAAAGTAGCCTTAAAATGTTATGGTATGCTGCAAGAGCATGTCAGAAGTTGTGCTGCCCAGGCCCGGGAGTCACCTTTGCCTCTGATTCCTGCAGAGTCCCCTGGTAACACACAACAACATTGCTCGACACATCCAAACATGTTGCTTGACCTTCCCGACAAGGAAAAATGTCAAACCCCAATTAATCTTTGACTGTGGTAGGAAAACCAATCAGACCCTAAAATACTTTCCGACTAAATTAACAACTTCTATTTACTGCCGCTTTTACCACAACATAACTCATTAATAACCCTTAAGAGTCATCTCTATGAAAGCGACCCACTGGCTAGGGCAGGCTACACTACAGATTATGGAGCTAAAATTGCAGAACAACAACCATGCACATCGCTTGAGCCCCAGCTCTATCCACCGTGCCTAACGTATAAATCTAGTTAGCATCTAGGAACTCTACTGGTCTCACCCCACAGACACATCAGCAGACCTGCCAGATCCCCAGGAACAGTTCTCCTCTTGATGCTCAGTGCTCAGCCATGAGCCCTGGGGCAGGAGTGAAGTGGTGTTGGCCAAGGGGTTGCTCAGTAGTGAAGACATGGAGGTAGGATGTTGAGGTGCTGGGACAATTGGCTCAGCAGAGTCTTTCTTATTATTGCTAACATAATCAAGACAGGTTAGCTGCCCTAGATATTATATCCTATGTGTTTGTTTTCCCTGTGACCCTCTCCTGTTCCACAGTAGAGTCAGGGCAGTGATCTCTCTTGTTTGTGCAGAGATCACTGTAGAGGGTCAGGCACCATGTCACATATTCCACATCTACCAAGAGCCCATAGCCTGTGGCTCCTGTGCAGTCTGCACAACTAGAAATTAAACTGATCAGGCAATAAAAATAGATGTGGTTGCTCAGCTAGAAGACTAGACCCACTAGCAAGGAACAAATGAAAGATTATCAAAATTAAAATCATTTATCTTAAAAGCCCATTGGACATAATTCCCCAGGCTAGCTGGCACCATATGCAGAATCACTCACAACAGCATCCACACATGCTGTAACCAGGACCAAGTGGTCACACTGGTGACTTCTTTCCACACTTTACAGGTGAGAGCAGTAATAACATCTCTGACATTTCACATTGGGCTACAGCCTTAGGATTACTGGCAGAAAACAAAATGGCATAAAAAGGTCCTATCAGTGAGGCAAAGCTGATTTATGCCCCAAAAGGGATATGAGGACAGATCTAAATGGCTGTTTTATTATGAGTTTGGCTCAAGCCCTGCAACCATCCACACTACTGGTGCTTAACTGAGCCCAGACTGGTGTTTCTCTGGCTCACCTTGGTGCACTTCAGGGCTGCCACCACAGAGTGTAGGGGTGGCCTGAAAAAAGAGGGAAGAGTGCAACTATCTGTACCTGGAGAGATGGACCCCACAACAACACTTGGTGGGAATACAGAAGTTTCAGTAAAGACAGAGAAGGAATGAATTAGCAGTTCTACAGTGTAGGACTTAAGCTCTTGGAACCCAGGATTTGTGATGTTCTACCAGTTATGACAAGGATGGACTTTTTTCCTCATTTCATTGTTCCTAAATAGATGGTATATTATGACAAGACTCTCTTGGCAGTGGATTTGCATGAATAATGTGGCTGTACTCTACTCAAGTAAATCATACTTTGTTCTCAAACATTCCCAAATGGTGTTTGTGTGATTATAGAGTCTTAAAATGCTACCTGCCTGGCAAAAGTTTGGCTGTGGTATTCAAAAGGAACTGAGTCATCTTGTAGGACAGGAAATCCTCTTCAGGACTGCAAGAATGTGGAGATTCTGGGCCTGCGCAGAAGAAACTTCACCCACTGTGGATCTGTAGCTACTTCTTGGTTGACAGCAGCTGTTGGATACTGTGTGACACCATGACAGACCAAATTGCTTCAGGAAATAGAAAACTGTCAAGCAGATGCTGCTAGGACATTCATGGTGGGAGGAAGTACTAGGAATTTTGATTGAGGTACACCAGCTATTTCCAATAGTGACACTCTAGAAAAGGCATCTTTAAAGAGTTGGTCTGCTGTTGCTTTTACAGTTCATTAGAAGGAATCTACAGAAGTGTAAGACTGCACAATGCCATGCAAGAGCATTGGATCAACACTAGAGCAGGGTTTTCTTTAAGCTCTCCCACCCTTATACTGATGTGTGGAACATGATAAGAATGCATAAGCAAGACCACAGAAAAGTGGAATAAATAATTATTATTTCAAGTCCGTGAGAGAATAACTAAATGAAACATGCTGAGCTCTTTATTTCTAAAAACTTATTCAGACAACCCAGTTACCAGGCAGCAAACACCTAGAAGCTGAGAATCTCTAGAAAGGAAAACGTGATGCAAAAGTGGTTCATAACTAATTAAACTGGAAATTTTCATTTTTTTATTTTCAATTTAAGGTTCTGTCATTGCTAACAGGAAAAAACAGAGAGGATGCTGTGGTAACTTGAAGCTTGTGATGTGACTAAGGTAATTAAAGCGGCCCATATGGATTTCAGACCACCCACCTACCCACCACAGCCCTTATTCAAGTCAAAACAAAGTATTACATTTTGAAGAGTTGCAGCTATGGGAAAAAATATAGGCCTCTAGAAATCTGGTTATTAGACACTGCCAAGATAATTTTTTGATGATCATTTCTGTTAATCTAGCAACATCAATAAAATACCAGAGTTTATTATTATGGTGTGTAATGTGAGGTAGAGGCTCTTTGGCAGGTATTTCTCTTTAGGGCTTGTCTCTCAGGCACAGGAGATGCAGGTGGCAGGGCATGGTGGCATCTTCTCAGGGTTGCCAGTTTTCACACATTCATCTCAGTGAGCCAGATTGTCCTCTCTATAGTGTGGTAAACCAGGAATAATCCCATAGAAATTACTGGTATAGAGCCAGTTTGAAGTCATCACTGGCATGGGAGGTCACAGGCAGCTCCTCTGTACAGAGCAGCAAGAGACATGCTGCTCCCAGCCACTAGAGATTCTACAGGTGAGCAAAAAAATCTGTGGCTTGTGGCCTCTACCCAGGACTGCTGCTCCTGCACATTGCATATGAATATGAATGCTGTGAAATTTTCTAAGCCGAATGATCTAAGAGCCTAATTGCCATTTACATGCAAAATTAGATTTCTAAGCAATTCGTGCCATGCCTACAATGAGGACTTCAACAGCTGTTAGGTTTCTTGTTTTGAAAGTAGTGTCTTTATCATGTCCCCTAAGATGGTACTTTCCCCAAATGCGTCTTGTTGGCTGAAGCCCAAGTGCCCAGTGGCATGTCAGCCAGTGCTGTCCTCAGAGCCTGATACAGTGCCCAGCTGGACATATTTGCAGAGATTTTTGGATGCTGTTGTGATACTCAATAAACCGTGAGACTGCTGTATCAAATTCTCATGGCTCTATCTTCAACAGGTGTTTTTTCATTATAGCAGGCAGCACCTGTGTTTTTCTGCCTCTGAAGGTCTTGAAGTCCCAGTACACCTCTGTCCTCACACTTCTATTGGGGCACATCATCCTTTTACCTTCTGCTCTTATGG
The DNA here is from genome assembly GCF_000695815.1 of Acanthisitta chloris. NCBI lineage: Eukaryota > Metazoa > Chordata > Aves > Passeriformes > Acanthisittidae > Acanthisitta > Acanthisitta chloris. The sequence goes on from NW_008675576.1 coordinate 103,147, forward strand.
GACTCCTCTTTCCTTGGCCAGAAACTTTTGAATAGGACAAGCTCTAAGGTACAGTTTACATCACACTGGGTTTGGGGTTTTTTTTCCAGGTCCAGGTGTGACAAAACTAGATGAGGAAGTCAAGTATTTAAAGGATACACCGATAGGAATAACTGGTTAAAAAAAAAAAAAAGAAAAAGGAAAAAATCATAATAGAAATGTTAGATTTATACCAGGAATCAAGAAAAGAGTTTCGGGTTTTTATTTCTAAATCTTTTCTGTTATCTTCTGGAGAGATGCACAGAGGTATTTTCCAGTCTTTGGAATTGCTCAGCTTCACATGATTCTTATTGTCCTAGCTGCCACCTTGTAGCAAGAAAGCAGGGAAGATTGGTAAGGTAAGTCCCAGCTGAAAAGTGAAGGAACGTGGCAGAAACTGTTGCTCTGGCTGCTGCGGAGCGAGGTGGCTGTGGCTCACGCATCTCCCCCATGCCTAACAAAGAGCTGGCGGGAGCAGATGCTTTCGAGCTCATCCCAAGTCATTTACTGCCCACCTGCTCTCAGCATTTGTCCCAGCCAAGCTCCTCCTCGAGGCTGTGGAAAGGACTCCTCGGCAGACAGAGGCAGCAGAAGTGCCATTTCTAGGGCCGGGGTTAAAGGATCAGAGCATGTGGGAGCAGTTTTGAGCTATTGGGACTGGATTCAGCGCCTGTCTGTTCCAAAGTAATTGATAGTACTGCAAATTAGTGTAATTCTCTCCCTGCTGAGAGGAGATTTTAGCATCCTCCGCAGGCAGTCAGGTCTTTGAAACCTGATGCAATTCATTCCAGCTTCTCACGACAGAGAAAACACAAGCCCATGAAGGTCGTGGAAGGGCACAGTTTTGGATCTTTGTTGCTAAGAAGTGTTATTAAAAGTGGAACTTTTTGTTTCTGTAATTTAAACTTGCACATGAGACATTCAGAAATATATATTGAGACACAGATAATGACTCAGGAATGTCAGGAAGAGCAGAGCAAAGCAAGAGCAGAGGGAGAGAATAGCTGCAGCAAGTACATCTCAAGGTCAGCTTTGTGGAAGAGAAATGGAAGGGCTGTAGGCTTGGAAGGCCTGTGACTCCTGGGTGTAACTTCTGCCTGCTTTTATGAAGTGAGACTGTAGGGAAGGATCCTGCATATTATGACAATATTTCATGACTGCGAGTTTTGGGAAGCTCTCCAATACAGTGACAAGCCAAATCTCAAGAACTGTGATAGATGAATCTCCAAGTGTTGGAAATTATGTGGTTTGTGTATACAGAGAAATTGCAGTGGCTTTAAATATCCTGATGGATTTAAAGCTCTGTGATCTCTCCTTTACTGTGAATGAACATTTTATTTGTATAAAGGTGTATGATGCCAATTTCAATATGGGGGGGGGAAAGAGAGAGAACACACTTCCAACTGAAATAGTTACAGCTGTCAAAGGAAAAGGTGGCTTAAGCAGAATATGTTGATCATACCAGCTAGCTGCAAATGGCTGCATTATAGTCATTACAAGAAGTAGTTTATATCCTAGACTAACACTAGATTTGAGACTGGAGTAAACTGATTATGTCCTTTCTACTGGCTACTGCCACACCTGCTAGCTCTGAGGGGCTGGAGCAAACTGACCTGAAAGAGAGGTCATTTTTTATTTTTAATAACCCCTCAGCTGAAATGGCTGTGGAATTCTTTATTGGCAACTATATATACAGTAGTAATCCAGATGGGAGTGGATTTCAGGTTAAAAATTACTCAAATAAACTTAGCAATTTTGCTCAAGTTCCCTGGCTTCTTATGCAGACATGAATGATTCTGGGTTTTCTCAGATCTTCTGAGCTGAAACAACTTTTATGGAGAGAGATAGGCTGACTTTATAGAGGTATATACCTTTCTGTACATACATATCTGGACTCGGGCTTGAGCTCCACTTCAGTGGGGTGTAAGCTGATAGTGGAATACTAGCATATTCCTAGTTTAGCCTGAATTGACTTCATTTGCCTCATTCCAAACATAGTTCAGAAAACATTTTTCTAGGCAGCAGTGAAAGCAAGGGACTTGCTCATCTGCACCTGCATCTATATCCTCCCCTGCACCCTCATCTACAAATAGATGTCGAAGAGTTGGCTGCCCCGGAAAAAATAGTGTCCCAAAATAGCATCCCCCCCAAGGACCTAGCACAAGAGGGGGCAAAAAATCAGCTGAGTAGATGGGGTAGAGGTCTCCAGATAGATAGTTCTGCTGATGCAGTTGCTAGTATTCTGAAAAGGAAGCTTTGACAGCCTGACTGCAAGTTTCCTTGTCTGGTTAACAGATGAACAAAGAGTTTCAGTGTTGCTTCTCCACAATGTTCCTTCACCTTTCATGAAAACTACAATTACATGAACTCACTAAATAGTCACTAAATTTCATATCCTTTAAATCTAAAATACTTTAGCATAGTTTCAGCAAGTTTACAGTAATGCAACTGCATTTATCCAAATCCCTCCTCTAACCTGTATAACTTAAAACAATGTTATGTATTGGTCTGAGTGCAGAAGCTGATAACTGTGTGTTATTCTAGCTTTATATAGAATAACAAAGATCTGTGTAGCTCAGTACCCTCCATGCAGGAAAAGGAATATATCTTAACTCTCCCACAACGAATTGCTATGTT